>NC_089857.1:7892500-7895000 GCF_036373705.1 Amia ocellicauda | reverse complement strand
CCCTCACCATAGTTTGTCAAATGTTTAAACAACTGAACTTATATTCAAGGTTTGTTTCTCTTCATATGTTTTACTGGTTTACATTTGTCTCAGCAACCTGTTGAATGATTCTTCTGCTTTCAAAACAAAATGACAACAGGATGAATGCACACACTTGAAAATACAATACATGCAATGTTATGCATCATAGTGATGCAACCTCCTTTCAGTTTCATACTGCATGTCAATTGAAATCCTTACTGAAATGCACAACTTCTCAAGATTGCGCTTGACTGGCGTGTCAGGCACTCAATTACAGCTGTATTATCAAGACAATGTGTTCGTTTTGTAAAATATAGTTCCGGTCTGGTGTGGCACCCCAGCTAACGCACAACGTTGCCACAACGTTTCGTGTTAGCAGGGACTGTCTGCGGCGCGCTGGTGTGTCCCGGACTTTAGAGTAGAGAGACAGTTCAACTGCAAGTATGAGCGGCAGAAACGGATATTGCCTTCCCTTTAAGTAGAGCGTAAGGGACAGCCTACCTGGCTTACGGCCATACTAGCCTGAATACGCCCGATCTCGTCCGATCTCGGAAGCTAAGCAGGCTCGGGCCTGGTCAGTACTTGGATGGGAGACCGCCTGGGAATACCAGGTGCTGTAAGCTTTTGCATCTTTTACACACCAGAGGGCGACAAATCACGAGTTTTAACTTTGGATACACGCAATTTCATCATTATTTCAGATTTGACTTCCCCAAATACACAGGCATACAATAGATCTTGTTCTCCAACGTAAACGGTCCCTATTAACTAGTGTACATTTGTAAATAAATTGAGCATCATGGCTAGAAGTGACTAAATGTTGCCTAATCTTTCTCATCGAGAAATGACACAATTACAGCAACACAAAAAGGAACTCCACCGGACAAAGTTCAGTGCTCACAAGGAGCCTCATTCAACACACACGGTTCCATTCCCATTCATACAAAGCACGAAAGTGTAAAACTTGGGAACATACTTGAGAGCAAAGATCACATTCAATCTCATTCAAGGCACGGATGTGAATGCAACGGGATGAAATTACTGAAATGATGCCTGCCCTCGAACTGTGATGATGGACTACCCGACTCGCCAATAATATTGGGTTCTGGTGTATTGAAATACAGGAGCTGCTGGATTTGTGTGTTTTCTTACCCCCTCACCATAGTTTGTCAAATGTTTAAACAACTGAACTTATATTCAAGGTTTGTTTCTCTTCATATGTTTTACTGGTTTACATTTGTCTCAGCAACCTGTTGAATGATTCTTCTGCTTTCAAAACAAAATGACAACAGGATGAATGCACACACTTGAAAATACAATACATGCAATGTTATGCATCATAGTGATGCAACCTCCTTTCATTTTCATACAGCATGTCAATTAAAATCCTTACTGAAATGCACACCTTCTCAAGATTGCGCTTGACTGGCGTGTCAGGCACTCAATTACAGCTGTTTTATCAAGACAATGTGTTCGTTTTGTAATATATAGTTCCGGTCTGGTGTGGCACCCCAGCTAACGCACAACGTTGCCACAATGTTGCCACAACGTGGCGTGTTAGCAGGGACTGTCTGCGGCGCGCTGGTGTGTCCCGGGCTTTAGAGTAGAGAGACAGTTCAACTGTAAGTATGAACGGCAGAAACGGATATTGCCTTCCCTATAAGTAGAGCGTCAGGGACAGCCTCCCTGGCTTACGGCCATACTAGCCTGAATACGCCCGATCTCGTCCGATCTCGGAAGCTAAGCAGGCTCGGGCCTGGTCAGTACTTGGATGGGAGACCGCCTGGGAATACCAGGTGCTGTAAGCTTTTGCATCTTTTACACACCAGAGGGCGACAAATCACGAGTTTTAACTTTGGATACACGCAATTTCATCATTATTTCAGATTTGACTTCCCCAAATACACAGGCATACAATAGATCTTGTTCTCCAACGTAAACGGTCCCTATTAACTAGTGTACATTTGTAAATAAATTGAGCATCATGGCTAGAAGTGACTAAATGTTGCCTAATCTTTCTCATCGAGAAATGACACAATTACAGCAACACAAAAAGGAACTCCACCGGACAAAGTTCAGTGCTCACAAGGAGCCTCATTCAACACACACGGTTCCATTCCCATTCATACAAAGCACGAAAGTGTAAAACTTGGGAACATACTTGAGAGCAAAGATCACATTCAATCTCATTCAAGGCACGGATGTGAATGCAACGGGATGAAATTACTGAAATGATGCCTGCCCTCGAACTGTGATGATGGACTACCCGACTCGCCAATAATATTGGGTTCTGGTGTATTGAAATACAGGAGCTGCTGGATTTGTGTGTTTTCTTACCCCCTCACCATAGTTTGTCAAATGTTTAAACAACTGAACTTATATTCAAGGTTTGTTTCTCTTCATATGTTTTACTGGTTTACATTTGTCTCAGCAACCTGTTGAATGATTCTTCTGCTTTCAAAACAAAATGACAACAGGA
>NC_089857.1:7875000-7887500 GCF_036373705.1 Amia ocellicauda | reverse complement strand
ACTTTAGAGTAGAGAGACAGTTCAACTGCAAGTATGAGCGGCAGAAACGGATATTGCCTTCCCTTTAAGTAGAGCATCAGGGACAGCCTCCCCGGCTTACGGCCATACTAGCCTGAATACGCCCGATCTCGTCCGATCTCGGAAGCTAAGCAGGCTCTGGCCTGGTCAGTACTTGGATGGGAGACCGCCTGGGAATACCAGGTACTGTAAGCTTTTGCATCTTTTACACACCAGAGGGCGACAAATCACGAGTTTTAACTTTGGATACACGCAATTTCTTCATTATTTCAGATTTGACTTCCCCAAATACACAGGCATACAATAGATCTTGTTCTCCAACGTAAACGGTCCCTAGTAACTAGGGTACATTCGTAAATAAATTGAGCATCATGGCTAGAAGTGACTAAATGTTGCCTAATCTTTCTCATCGAGAAATGACACAATTACAGCAACACAAAAAGGAACTCCACCGGACAAAGTTCAGTGCTCACAAGGAGCCTCATTCAACACACACGGTTCCATTCCCATTCATGCAAAGCACGAAAGTGTAAAACTTGGGAACATACTTGAGAGCAAAGATCACATTCAATCTCATTCAAGGCACGGATGTGAATGCAACGGGATGAAATTACTGAAATGATGCCTGCCCTCGAACTGTGATGATGGACTACCCGACTCGCCAATAATATTGGGTTCTGGTGTATTGAAATACAGGAGCTGCTGGATTTGTGTGTTTTCTTACCCCCTCACCATAGTTTGTCAAATGTTTAAACAACTGAACTTATATTCAAGGTTTGTTTCTCTTCATATGTTTTACTGGTTTACATTTGTCTCAGCAACCTGTTGAATGATTCTTCTGCTTTCAAAACAAAATGACAACAGGATGAATGCACACACTTGAAAATACAATACATGCAATGTTATGCATCATAGTGATGCAACCTCCTTTCAGTTTCATACTGCATGGCAATTGAAATCCTTACTGAAATGCACACCTTCTCAAGATTGCGCTTGACTGGCGTGTCAGGCACTCAATTACAGCTGTTTTATCAAGACAATGTGTTCGTTTTGTAAAATATAGTTCCGGTCTGGTGTGGCACCCCAGCTAACGCACAACGTTGCCACAACGTTTCGTGTTAGCAGGGACTGTCTGCGGCGCGCTGGTGTGTCCCGGACTTTAGAGTAGAGAGACAGTTCAACTGCAAGTATGAGCGGCAGAAACGGATATTGCCTTCCCTTTAAGTAGAGCGTCAGGGACAGCCTCCCTGGCTTACGGCCGTACTAGCCTGAATACGCCTGATTTCGTCCGATCTCGGAAGCTAAGCAGGCTCGGGCCTGGTCAGTACTTGGATGGGAGACCGCCTGGGAATACCAGGTGCTGTAAGCTTTTGCACCTTTTACACACCAGAGGGCGACAAATCACGAGTTTTAACTTTGGATTCACACAATTTCATCATTATTTCAGATTTGACTTCCCCAAATACACAGGCATACAATAGATCTTGTTCTCCAACGTAAACGGTCCCTAGTAACTAGGGTACATTCGTAAATAAATTGAGCATCATGGCTAGAAGTGACTAAATGTTGCCTAATCTTTCTCTTCGAGAAATGACACAATTACAGCAACACAAAAAGGAACTCCACCGGACAAAGTTCAGTGCTCACAAGGAGCCTCATTCAACACACACGGTTCCATTCCCATTCATGCAAAGCACGAAAGTGTAAAACTTGGGAACATACTTGAGAGCAAAGATCACATTCAATCTCATTCAAGGCACGGATGTGAATGCAACGGGATGAAATTACTGAAATGATGCCTGCCCTCGAACTGTGATGATGGACTACCCGACTCGCCAATAATATTGGGTTCTGGTGTATTGAAATACAGGAGCTGCTGGATTTGTGTGTTTTCTTACCCCCTCACCATAGTTTGTCAAATGTTTAAACAACTTAACTTATATTCAAGGTTTGTTTCTCTTCATATGTTTTACTGGTTTACATTTGTCTCAGCAACCTGTTGAATGATTCTTCTGCTTTCAAAACAAAATGACAACAGGATGAATGCACACACTTGAAAATACAATACATGCAATGTTATGCATCATAGTGATGCAACCTCCTTTTAGTTTCATACTGCATGTCAATTGAAATCCTTACTGAAATGCACACCTTCTCAAGATTGCGCTTGACTGGCGTGTCAGGCACTCAATTACAGCTGTATTATCAAGACAATGTGTTCGTTTTGTAAAATATAGTTCCGGTCTGGTGTGGCACCCCAGTTAACGCACAACGTTGCCACAACGTTGCCACAACGTGGCGTGTTAGCAGGGACTGTCTGCGGCGCACTGGTGTGTCCCGGGCTTTAGAGTAGAGAGACAGTTCAACTGTAAGTATGAACGGCAGAAAAGGATATTGCCTTCCCTTTAAGTAGAGCGTCAGGGACAGCCTCCCTGGCTTACGGACATACTAGCCTGAATACGCCCGATCTCGTCTGATCTCGGAAACTAAGCAGGCTCTGGCCTGGTCAGTACTTGGATGGGAGACCGCCTGGGAATACCAGGTGCTGTAAGCTTTTGCATCTTTTACACACCAGAGGGCGACAAATCACGAGTTTTAACTTTGGATACACGCAATTTCATCATTATTTCAGATTTGACTTCCCCAAATACACAGGCATACAATAGATCTTGTTCTCCAACGTAAACGGTCCCTAGTAACTAGGGTACATTCGTAAATAAATTGAGCATCATGGCTAGAAGTGACTAAATGTTGCCTAATCTTTCTCATCGAGAAATGACACAATTACAGCAACACAAAAAGGAACTCCACCGGACAAAGTTCAGTGCTCACAAGGAGCCTCATTCAACACACACGGTTCCATTCCCATTCATGCAAAGCACGAAAGTGTAAAACTTGGGAACATACTTGAGAGCAAAGATCACATTAAATCTCATTCAAGGCACGGATGTGAATGCAACGGGATGAAATTACTGAAATGATGCCTGCCCTCGAACTGTGATGATGGACTACCCGACTCGCCAATAATATTGGGTTCTGGTGTATTGAAATACAGGAGCTGCTGGATTTGTGTGTTTTCTTACCCCCTCACCATAGTTTGTCAAATGTTTATACAACTGAACTTATATTCAAGGTTTGTTTCTCTTCATATGTTTTACTGGTTTACATTTGTCTCAGCAACCTGTTGAATGATTCTTCTGCTTTCAAAACAAAATGACAACAGGATGAATGCACACACTTGAAAATACAATACATGCAATGTTATGCATCATAGTGATGCAACCTCCTTTCAGTTTCATACTGCATGTCAATTGAAATCCTTACTGAAATGCACACCTTCTCAAGATTGCGCTTGACTGGCGTGTCAGGCACTCAATTACAGCTGTTTTATCAAGACAATGTGTTCGTTTTGTAAAATATAGTTCCGGTCTGGTGTGGCACCCCAGCTAACGCACAACGTTGCCACAACGTTTCGTGTTAGCAGGGACTGTCTGCGGCGCGCTGGTGTGTCCCGGACTTTAGAGTAGAGAGACAGTTCAACTGCAAGTATGAGCGGCAGAAACGGATATTGCCTTCCCTTTAAGTAGAGCGTCAGGGACAGCTTCCCCGGCTTACGGCCATACTAGCCTGAATACGCCCGATCTCGTCCGATCTCGGAAGCTAAGCAGGCTCGGGCCTGGTCAGTACTTGGATGGGAGACCGCCTGGGAATACCAGGTGCTGTAAGCTTTTGCATCTTTTACACACCAGAGGGCGACAAATCACGAGTTTTAACTTTGGATACACGCAATTTCATCATTATTTCAGATTTGACTTCCCCAAATACACAGGCATACAATAGATCTTGTTCTCCAACGTAAACGGTCCCTAGTAACTAGGGTACATTCGTAAATAAATTGAGCATCATGGCTAGAAGTGACTAAATGTTGCCTAATCTTTCTCATCGAGAAATGACACAATTACAGCAACACAAAAAGGAACTCCACCGGACAAAGTTCAGTGTTCACAAGGAGCCTCATTCAACACACACGGTTCCATTCCCATTCATGCAAAGCACGAAAGTGTAAAACTTGGGAACATACTTGAGAGCAAAGATCACATTCAATCTCATTCAAGGCACGGATGTGAATGCAACGGGATGAAATTACTGAAATGATGCCTGCCCTCGAACTGTGATGATGGACTACCCGACTCGCCAATAATATTGGGTTCTGGTGTATTGAAATACAGGAGCTGCTGGATTTGTGTGTTTTCTTACCCCCTCACCATAGTTTGTCAAATGTTTAAACAACTGAACTTATATTCAAGGTTTGTTTCTCTTCATATGTTTTACTGGTTTACATTTGTCTCAGCAACCTGTTGAATGATTCTTCTGCTTTCAAAACAAAATGACAACAGGATGAATGCACACACTTGAAAATACAATACATGCAATGTTATGCATCATAGTGATGCAACCTCCTTTCAGTTTCATACTGCATGTCAATTGAAATCCTTACTGAAATGCACACCTTCTCAAGATTGCGCTTGACTGGCGTGTCAGGCACTCAATTACAGCTGTTTTATCAAGACAATGTGTTCGTTTTGTAAAATATAGTTCCGGTCTGGTGTGGCACCCCAGCTAACGCACAACGTTGCCACAACGTTGCCACAACGTGGCGTGTTAGCAGGGACTGTCTGCGGCGCACTGGTGTGTCCCGGGCTTTAGAGTAGAGAGACAGTTCAACTGTAAGTATGAACGGCAGAAAAGGATATTGCCTTCCCTGTAAGTAGAGCGTCAGGGACAGCCTCCCTGGCTTACGGCCATACTAGCCTGAATACGCCCGATCTCGTCCGATCTCGGAAGCTAAGCAGGCTCTGGCCTGGTCAGTACTTGGATGGGAGACCGCCTGGGAATACCAGGTGCTGTAAGCTTTTGCATCTTTTACACACCAGAGGGCGACAAATCACGAGTTTTAACTTTGGATACACGCAATTTCATCATTATTTCAGATTTGACTTCCCCAAATACACAGGCATACAATAGATCTTGTTCTCCAACGTAAACGGTCCCTAGTAACTAGGGTACATTCGTAAATAAATTGAGCATCATGGCTAGAAGTGACTAAATGTTGCCTAATCTTTCTCATCGAGAAATGACACAATTACAGCAACACAAAAAGGAACTCCACTGGACAAAGTTCAGTGCTCACAAGGAGCCTCATTCAACACACACGGTTCCATTCCCATTCATGCAAAGCACGAAAGTGTAAAACTTGGGAACATACTTGAGAGCAAAGATCACATTCAATCTCATTCAAGGCACGGATGTGAATGCAACGGGATGAAATTACTGAAATGATGCCTGCCCTCGAACTGTGATGATGGACTACCCGACTCGCCAATAATATTGGGTTCTGGTGTATTGAAATACAGGAGCTGCTGGATTTGTGTGTTTTCTTACCCCCTCACCATAGTTTGTCAAATGTTTATACAACTGAACTTATATTCAAGGTTTGTTTCTCTTCATATGTTTTACTGGTTTACATTTGTCTCAGCAACCTGTTGAATGATTCTTCTGCTTTCAAAACAAAATGACAACAGGATGAATGCACACACTTGAAAATACAATACATGCAATGTTATGCATCATAGTGATGCAACCTCCTTTCAGTTTCATACTGCATGTCAATTGAAATCCTTACTGAAATGCACACCTTCTCAAGATTGCGCTTGACTGGCGTGTCAGGCACTCAATTACAGCTGTTTTATCAAGACAATGTGTTCGTTTTGTAAAATATAGTTCCGGTCTGGTGTGGCACCCCAGCTAACGCACAACGTTGCCACAACGTTTCGTGTTAGCAGGGACTGTCTGCGGCGCGCTGGTGTGTCCCGGACTTTAGAGTAGAGAGACAGTTCAACTGCAAGTATGAGCGGCAGAAACGGATATTGCCTTCCCTTTAAGTAGAGCGTCAGGGACAGCTTCCCCGGCTTACGGCCATACTAGCCAGAATACGCCCGATCTCGTCCGATCTCGGAAGCTAAGCAGGCTCGGGCCTGGTCAGTACTTGGATGGGAGACCGCCTGGGAATACCAGGTGCTGTAAGCTTTTGCATCTTTTACACACCAGAGGGCGACAAATCACGAGTTTTAACTTTGGATACACGCAATTTCATCATTATTTCAGATTTGACTTCCCCAAATACACAGGCATACAATAGATCTTGTTCTCCAACGTAAACGGTCCCTAGTAACTAGGGTACATTCGTAAATAAATTGAGCATCATGGCTAGAAGTGACTAAATGTTGCCTAATCTTTCTCATCGAGAAATGACACAATTACAGCAACACAAAAAGGAACTCCACCGGACAAAGTTCAGTGCTCACAAGGAGCCTCATTCAACACACACGGTTCCATTCCCATTCATGCAAAGCACGAAAGTGTAAAACTTGGGAACATACTTGAGAGCAAAGATCACATTCAATCTCATTCAAGTCACGGATGTGAATGCAACGGGATGAAATTACTGAAATGATGCCTGCCCTCGAACTGTGATGATGGACTACCCGACTCGCCAATAATATTGGGTTCTGGTGTATTGAAATACAGGAGCTGCTGGATTTGTGTGTTTTCTTACCCCCTCACCATAGTTTGTCAAATGTTTAAACAACTGAACTTATATTCAAGGTTTGTTTCTCTTCACATGTTTTACTGGTTTACATTTGTCTCAGCAACCTGTTGAATGATTCTTCTGCTTTCAAAACAAAATGACAACAGGATGAATGCACACACTTGAAAATACAATACATGCAATGTTATGCATCATAGTGATGCAACCTCCTTTCAGTTTCATACTGCATGTCAATTGAAATCCTTACTGAAATGCACACCTTCTCAAGATTGCGCTTGACTGGCGTGTCAGGCACTCAATTACAGCTGTATTATCAAGACAATGTGTTCGTTTTGTAAAATATAGTTCCGGTCTGGTGTGGCACCCCAGTTAACGCACAACGTTGCCACAACGTTTCGTGTTAGCAGGGACTGTCTGCGGCGCGCTGGTGTGTCCCGGACTTTAGAGTAGAGAGACAGTTCAACTGCAAGTATGAGCGGCAGAAACGGATATTGCCTTCCCTTTAAGTAGAGCATCAGGGACAGCCTCCCCGGCTTACGGCCATACTAGCCTGAATACGCCCGATCTCGTCCGATCTCGGAAGCTAAGCAGGCTCCTGCCTGGTCAGTACTTGGATGGGAGACCGCCTGGGAATACCAGGTGCTGTAAGCTTTTGCATCTTTTACACACCAGAGGGCGACAAATCACGAGTTTTAACTTTGGATACACGCAATTTCATCATTATTTCAGATTTGACTTCCCCAAATACACAGGCATACAATAGATCTTGTTCTCCAATGTAAACGGTCCCTAGTAACTAGGGTACATTCGTAAATAAATTGAGCATCATGGCTAGAAGTGACTAAATGTTGCCTAATCTTTCTCATCGAGAAATGACACAATTACAGCAACACAAAAAGGAACTCCACCGGACAAAGTTCAGTGCTCACAAGGAGCCTCATTCAACACACACGGTTCCATTCCCATTCATGCAAAGCACGAAAGTGTAAAACTTGGGAACATACTTGAGAGCAAAGATCACATTCAATCTCATTCAAGGCACGGATGTGAATGCAACGGGATGAAATTACTGAAATGATGCCTGCCCTCGAACTGTGATGATGGACTACCCGACTCGCCAATAATATTGGGTTCTGGTGTATTGAAATACAGGAGCTGCTGGATTTGTGTGTTTTCTTACCCCCTCACCATAGTTTGTCAAATGTTTAAACAACTGAACTTATATTCAAGGTTTGTTTCTCTTCATATGTTTTACTGGTTTACATTTGTCTCAGCAACCTGTTGAATGATTCTTCTGCTTTCAAAACAAAATGACAACAGGATGAATGCACACACTTGAAAATACAATACATGCAATGTTATGCATCATAGTGATGCAACCTCCTTTCAGTTTCATACTGCATGTCAATTGAAATCCTTACTGAAATGCACACCTTCTCAAGATTGCGCTTGACGGGCGTGTCAGGCACTCAATTACAGCTGTTTTATCAAGACAATGTGTTCGTTTTGTAATATATAGTTCCGGTCTGGTGTGGCACCCCAGCTAACGCACAACGTTTCCACAATGTTGCCACAACGTGGCGTGTTAGCAGGGACTGTCTGCGGCGCGCTGGTGTGTCCCGGGCTTTAGAGTAGAGAGACAGTTCAACTGTAAGTATGAACGGCAGAAACGGATATTGCCTTCCCTTTAAGTAGAGCGTCAGGGACAGCCTCACTGGCTTACGGCCATACTAGCCTGAATACGCCCGATCTCGTCCGATCTCGGAAGCTAAGCAGGCTCGGGCCTGGTCAGTACTTGGATGGGAGACCGCCTGGGAATACCTGGTGCTGTAAGCTTTTGCATCTTTTACACACCAGAGGGCGACAAATCACGAGTTTTAACTTTGGATACACGCAATTTCATCATTATTTCAGATTTGACTTCCCCAAATACACAGGCATACAATAGATCTTGTTCTCCAACGTAAACGGTCCCTAGTAACTAGGGTACATTCGTAAATAAATTGAGCATCATGGCTAGAAGTGACTAAATGTTGCCTAATCTTTCTCATCGAGAAATGACACAATTACAGCAACACAAAAAGGAACTCCACCGGACAAAGTTCAGTGCTCACAAGGAGCCTCATTCAACACACACGGTTCCATTCCCATTCATGCAAAGCACGAAAGTGTAAAACTTGGGAACATACTTGAGAGCAAAGATCACATTCAATCTCATTCAAGGCACGGATGTGAATGCAACGGGATGAAATTACTGAAATGATGCCTGCCCTCGAACTGTGATGATGGACTACCCGACTCGCCAATAATATTGGGTTCTGGTGTATTGAAATACAGGAGCTGCTGGATTTGTGTGTTTTCTTACCCCCTCACCATAGTTTGTCAAATGTTTAAACAACTGAACTTATATTCAAGGTATGTTTCTCTTCATATGTTTTACTGGTTTACATTTGTCTCAGCAACCTGTTGAATGATTCTTCTGCTTTCAAAACAAAATGACAACAGGATGAATGCACACACTTGAAAATACAATACATGCAATGTTATGCATCATAGTGATGCAACCTCCTTTCAGTTTCATACTGCATGTCAATTGAAATCCTTACTGAAATGCACACCTTCTCAAGATTGCGCTTGACTGGCGTGTCAGGCACGCAATTACAGCTGTTTTATCAAGACAATGTGTTCGTTTTGTAATATATAGTTCTGGTCTGGTGTGGCACCCCAGCTAACGCACAACGTTGCCACAATGTTGCCACAACGTGGCATGTAAGCAGGGACTGGCTGCAGCGCGCTGGTGTGTCCCGGGCTTTAGAGTAGAGAGACAGTTCAACTGCAAGTATGAGCGGCAGAAACGGATATTGCCTTCCCTTTAAGTAGAGCGTCAGGGACAGCCTTCCTGGCTTACGGCCATACTAGCCTGAATACGCCCGATCTCGGAAGCTAAGCAGGCTCGTGCCTGGTCAGTACTTGGATGGGAGACAGCCTGGGAATACCAGGTGCTGTAAGCTTTTGCATCTTTTACACACCAGAGGGCGACAAATCACGAGTTTTAACTTTGGATACACGCAATTTCATCATTATTTCAGATTTGACTTCCCCAAATACACAGGCATACAATTGATCTTGTTCTCCAACGTAAACGGTCCCTAGTAACTAGGGTACATTCGTAAATAAATTGAGCATCATGGCTAGAAGTGACTAAATGTTGCCTAATCTTTCTCATCGAGAAATGACACAATTACAGCAACACAAAAAGGAACTCCACCGGACAAAGTTCAGTGCTCACAAGGAGCCTCATTCAACACACACGGTTCCATTCCCATTCATGCAAAGCACGAAAGTGTAAAACTTGGGAACATACTTGAGAGCAAAGATCACATTCAATCTCATTCAAGGCACGGATGTGAATGCAACGGGATGAAATTACTGAAATGATGCCTGCCCTCGAACTGTGATGATGGACTACCCGACTCGCCAATAATATTGGGTTCTGGTGTATTGAAATACAGGAGCTGCTGGATTTGTGTGTTTTCTTACCCCCTCACCATAGTTTGTCAAATGTTTAAACAACTGAACTTATATTCAAGGTTTATTTCTCTTCATATGTTTTACTGGTTTACATTTGTCTCAGCAACCTGTTGAATGATTCTTCTGCTTTCAAAACAAAATGACAACAGGATGAATGCACACACTTGAAAATACAATACATGCAATGTTATGCATCATAGTGATGCAACCTCCTTTCAGTTTCATACTGCATGTCAATTGAAATCCTTACTGAAATGCACACCTTCTCAAGATTGCGCTTGACTGGCGTGTCAGGCACTCAATTACAGCTGTATTATCAAGACAATGTGTTCGTTTTGTAAAATATAGTTCCGGTCTGGTGTGGCACCCCAGCTAACGCACAACGTTGCCTCAACGTTTCGTGTTAGCAGGGACTGTCTGCGGCGCGCTGGTGTGTCCCGGACTTTAGAGTAGAGAGACAGTTCATTTGCAAGTATGAGCGGCAGAAACGGATATTGCCTTCCCTTTAAGTAGAGCGTCAGGGACAGCCTCCCTGGCTTACGGCCATACTAGCCTGAATACGCCCGATCTCGGAAGCTAAGCAGGCTCGGGCCTGGTCAGTACTTGGATGGGAGACCGCCTGGGATTACCAGGTGCTGTAAGCTTTTGCATCTTTTACACACCAGAGGGCGACAAATCACGAGTTTTAACTTTGGATACACGCAATTTCATCATTATTTCAGATTTGACTTCCCCAAATACACAGGCATACAATAGATCTTGTTCTCCAACGTAAACGGTCCCTAGTAACTAGGGTACATTCGTAAATAAATTGAGCATCATGGCTAGAAGTGACTAAATGTTGCCTAATCTTTCTCATCGAGAAATGACACAATTACAGCAACACAAAAAGGAACTCCACCGGACAAAGTTCAGTGCTCACAAGGAGCCTCATTCAACACACACGGTTCCATTCCCATTCATGCAAAGCACGAAAGTGTAAAACTTGGGAACATACTTGAGAGCAAAGATCACATTCAATCTCATTCAAGGCACGGATGTGAATGCAACGGGATGAAATTACTGAAATGATGCCTGCCCTCGAACTGTGATGATGGACTACCCGACTTGCCAATAATATTGGGTTCTGGTGTATTGAAATACAGGAGCTGCTGGATTTGTGTGTTTTCTTACCCCCTCACCATAGTTTGTCAAATGTTTAAACAACTGAACTTATATTCAAGGTTTGTTTCTCTTCATATGTTTTACTGGTTTACATTTGTCTCAGCAACCTGTTGAATGATTCTTCTGCTTTCAAAACAAAATGACAACAGGATGAATGCACACACTTGAAAATACAATACATGCAATGTTATGCATCATAGTGATGCAACCTCCTTTCAGTTTCATACTGCATGTCAATTGAAATCCTTACTGAAATGCACACCTTCTCAAGATTGCGCTTGACTGGCGTGTCAGGCACTCAATTACAGCTGTATTATCAAGACAATGTGTTCGTTTTGTAAAATATAGTTCCGGTCTGGTGTGGCACCCCAGCTAACGCACAACGTTGCCACAACGTTTCGTGTTAGCAGGGACTGTCTGCGGCGCGCTGGTGTGTCCCGGACTTTAGAGTAGAGAGACAGTTCAACTGCAAGTATGAGCGGCAGAAACGGATATTGCCTTCCCTTTAAGTAGAGCGTCAGGGACAGCCTCCCTGGCTTACGGCCATACTAGCCTGAATACGCCCGATCTCGTCCGATCTCGGAAGCTAAGCAGGCTCCGGCCTGGTCAGTACTTGGATGGGAGACCGCCTGGGAATACCAGGTGCTGTAAGCTTTTGCATCTTTTACACACCAGAGGGCGACAAATCACGAGTTTTAACTTTGGATACACGCAATTTCATCATTATTTCAGATTTGACTTCCCCAAATACACAGGCATACAATAGATCTTGTTCTCCAACGTAAACGGTCCCTAGTAACTAGGGTACATTCGTAAATAAATTGAGCATCATGGCTAGAAGTGACTAAATGTTGCCTAATCTTTCTCATCGAGAAATGACACAATTACAGCAACACAAAAAGGAACTCCACCGGACAAAGTTCAGTGCTCACAAGGAGCCTCATTCAACACACACGGTTCCATTCCCATTCATGCAAAGCACGAAAGTGTAAAACTTGGGAACATACTTGAGAGCAAAGATCACATTCAATCTCATTCAAGGTACGGATGTGAATGCAACGGGATGAAATTACTGAAATGATGCCTGCCCTCGAACTGTGATGATGGACTACCCGACTCGCCAATAATATTGGGTTCTGGTGTATTGAAATACAGGAGCTGCTGGATTTGTGTGTTT
>NC_089857.1:7867500-7870000 GCF_036373705.1 Amia ocellicauda | reverse complement strand
TAGTTCCGGTCTGGTGTGGCACCCCAGCTAACGCACAACGTTGCCACAACGTTTCGTGTTAGCAGGGACTGTCTGCGGCGCGCTGGTGTGTCCCGGACTTTAGAGTAGAGAGACAGTTCAACTGCAAGTATGAGCGGCAGAAACGGATATTGCCTTCCCTTTAAGTAGAGCGTAAGGGACAGCCTACCTGGCTTACGGCCATACTAGCCTGAATACGCCCGATCTCGTCCGATCTCGGAAGCTAAGCAGGCTCGGGCCTGGTCAGTACTTGGATGGGAGACCGCCTGGGAATACCAGGTGCTGTAAGCTTTTGCATCTTTTACACACCAGAGGGCGACAAATCACGAGTTTTAACTTTGGATACACGCAATTTCATCATTATTTCAGATTTGACTTCCCCAAATACACAGGCATACAATAGATCTTGTTCTCCAACGTAAACGGTCCCTATTAACTAGTGTACATTTGTAAATAAATTGAGCATCATGGCTAGAAGTGACTAAATGTTGCCTAATCTTTCTCATCGAGAAATGACACAATTACAGCAACACAAAAAGGAACTCCACCGGACAAAGTTCAGTGCTCACAAGGAGCCTCATTCAACACACACGGTTCCATTCCCATTCATACAAAGCACGAAAGTGTAAAACTTGGGAACATACTTGAGAGCAAAGATCACATTCAATCTCATTCAAGGCACGGATGTGAATGCAACGGGATGAAATTACTGAAATGATGCCTGCCCTCGAACTGTGATGATGGACTACCCGACTCGCCAATAATATTGGGTTCTGGTGTATTGAAATACAGGAGCTGCTGGATTTGTGTGTTTTCTTACCCCCTCACCATAGTTTGTCAAATGTTTAAACAACTGAACTTATATTCAAGGTTTGTTTCTCTTCATATGTTTTACTGGTTTACATTTGTCTCAGCAACCTGTTGAATGATTCTTCTGCTTTCAAAACAAAATGACAACAGGATGAATGCACACACTTGAAAATACAATACATGCAATGTTATGCATCATAGTGATGCAACCTCCTTTCATTTTCATACAGCATGTCAATTAAAATCCTTACTGAAATGCACACCTTCTCAAGATTGCGCTTGACTGGCGTGTCAGGCACTCAATTACAGCTGTTTTATCAAGACAATGTGTTCGTTTTGTAATATATAGTTCCGGTCTGGTGTGGCACCCCAGCTAACGCACAACGTTGCCACAATGTTGCCACAACGTGGCGTGTTAGCAGGGACTGTCTGCGGCGCGCTGGTGTGTCCCGGGCTTTAGAGTAGAGAGACAGTTCAACTGTAAGTATGAACGGCAGAAACGGATATTGCCTTCCCTATAAGTAGAGCGTCAGGGACAGCCTCCCTGGCTTACGGCCATACTAGCCTGAATACGCCCGATCTCGTCCGATCTCGGAAGCTAAGCAGGCTCGGGCCTGGTCAGTACTTGGATGGGAGACCGCCTGGGAATACCAGGTGCTGTAAGCTTTTGCATCTTTTACACACCAGAGGGCGACAAATCACGAGTTTTAACTTTGGATACACGCAATTTCATCATTATTTCAGATTTGACTTCCCCAAATACACAGGCATACAATAGATCTTGTTCTCCAACGTAAACGGTCCCTATTAACTAGTGTACATTTGTAAATAAATTGAGCATCATGGCTAGAAGTGACTAAATGTTGCCTAATCTTTCTCATCGAGAAATGACACAATTACAGCAACACAAAAAGGAACTCCACCGGACAAAGTTCAGTGCTCACAAGGAGCCTCATTCAACACACACGGTTCCATTCCCATTCATACAAAGCACGAAAGTGTAAAACTTGGGAACATACTTGAGAGCAAAGATCACATTCAATCTCATTCAAGGCACGGATGTGAATGCAACGGGATGAAATTACTGAAATGATGCCTGCCCTCGAACTGTGATGATGGACTACCCGACTCGCCAATAATATTGGGTTCTGGTGTATTGAAATACAGGAGCTGCTGGATTTGTGTGTTTTCTTACCCCCTCACCATAGTTTGTCAAATGTTTAAACAACTGAACTTATATTCAAGGTTTGTTTCTCTTCATATGTTTTACTGGTTTACATTTGTCTCAGCAACCTGTTGAATGATTCTTCTGCTTTCAAAACAAAATGACAACAGGATGAATGCACACACTTGAAAATACAATACATGCAATGTTATGCATCATAGTGATGCAACCTCCTTTCATTTTCATACAGCATGTCAATTAAAATCCTTACTGAAATGCACACCTTCTCAAGATTGCGCTTGACTGGCGTGTCAGGCACTCAATTACAGCTGTTTTATCAAGACAATGTGTTCGTTTTGTAATATATAGTTCCGGTCTGGTGTGGCACCCCAGCTAACGCACAACGTTGCCACAATGTTGCCACAACGTGGCGTGTTAGCAGGGACTGTCTGCGGCGCGCTGGTGTGTCCCGGGCTTTAGAGTAGAGAGACAGTTCAACTGTAAGTA
>NC_089857.1:7815000-7862500 GCF_036373705.1 Amia ocellicauda | reverse complement strand
CCAACGTAAACGGTCCCTAGTAACTAGGGTACATTCGTAAATAAATTGAGCATCATGGCTAGAAGTGACTAAATGTTGCCTAATCTTTCTCATCGAGAAATGACACAATTACAGCAACACAAAAAGGAACTCCACCGGACAAAGTTCAGTGCTCACAAGGAGCCTCATTCAACACACACGGTTCCATTCCCATTCATGCAAAGCACGAAAGTGTAAAACTTGGGAACATACTTGAGAGCAAAGATCACATTCAATCTCATTCAAGGCACGGATGTGAATGCAACGGGATGAAATTACTGAAATGATGCCTGCCCTCGAACTGTGATGATGGACTACCCGACTCGCCAATAATATTGGGTTCTGGTGTATTGAAATACAGGAGCTGCTGGATTTGTGTGTTTTCTTACCCCCTCACCATAGTTTGTCAAATGTTTAAACAACTGAACTTATATTCAAGGTTTGTTTCTCTTCATATGTTTTACTGGTTTACATTTGTCTCAGCAACCTGTTGAATGATTCTTCTGCTTTCAAAACAAAATGACAACAGGATGAATGCACACACTTGAAAATACAATACATGCAATGTTATGCATCATAGTGATGCAACCTCCTTTCAGTTTCATACTGCATGGCAATTGAAATCCTTACTGAAATGCACACCTTCTCAAGATTGCGCTTGACTGGCGTGTCAGGCACTCAATTACAGCTGTTTTATCAAGACAATGTGTTCGTTTTGTAAAATATAGTTCCGGTCTGGTGTGGCACCCCAGCTAACGCACAACGTTGCCACAACGTTTCGTGTTAGCAGGGACTGTCTGCGGCGCGCTGGTGTGTCCCGGACTTTAGAGTAGAGAGACAGTTCAACTGCAAGTATGAGCGGCAGAAACGGATATTGCCTTCCCTTTAAGTAGAGCGTCAGGGACAGCCTCCCTGGCTTACGGCCGTACTAGCCTGAATACGCCTGATTTCGTCCGATCTCGGAAGCTAAGCAGGCTCGGGCCTGGTCAGTACTTGGATGGGAGACCGCCTGGGAATACCAGGTGCTGTAAGCTTTTGCACCTTTTACACACCAGAGGGCGACAAATCACGAGTTTTAACTTTGGATTCACACAATTTCATCATTATTTCAGATTTGACTTCCCCAAATACACAGGCATACAATAGATCTTGTTCTCCAACGTAAACGGTCCCTAGTAACTAGGGTACATTCGTAAATAAATTGAGCATCATGGCTAGAAGTGACTAAATGTTGCCTAATCTTTCTCTTCGAGAAATGACACAATTACAGCAACACAAAAAGGAACTCCACCGGACAAAGTTCAGTGCTCACAAGGAGCCTCATTCAACACACACGGTTCCATTCCCATTCATGCAAAGCACGAAAGTGTAAAACTTGGGAACATACTTGAGAGCAAAGATCACATTCAATCTCATTCAAGGCACGGATGTGAATGCAACGGGATGAAATTACTGAAATGATGCCTGCCCTCGAACTGTGATGATGGACTACCCGACTCGCCAATAATATTGGGTTCTGGTGTATTGAAATACAGGAGCTGCTGGATTTGTGTGTTTTCTTACCCCCTCACCATAGTTTGTCAAATGTTTAAACAACTTAACTTATATTCAAGGTTTGTTTCTCTTCATATGTTTTACTGGTTTACATTTGTCTCAGCAACCTGTTGAATGATTCTTCTGCTTTCAAAACAAAATGACAACAGGATGAATGCACACACTTGAAAATACAATACATGCAATGTTATGCATCATAGTGATGCAACCTCCTTTTAGTTTCATACTGCATGTCAATTGAAATCCTTACTGAAATGCACACCTTCTCAAGATTGCGCTTGACTGGCGTGTCAGGCACTCAATTACAGCTGTATTATCAAGACAATGTGTTCGTTTTGTAAAATATAGTTCCGGTCTGGTGTGGCACCCCAGTTAACGCACAACGTTGCCACAACGTTGCCACAACGTGGCGTGTTAGCAGGGACTGTCTGCGGCGCGCTGGTGTGTCCCGGACTTTAGAGTAGAGAGACAGTTCAACTGCAAGTATGAGCGGCAGAAACGGATATTGCCTTCCCTTTAAGTAGAGCGTCAGGGACAGCTTCCCCGGCTTACGGCCATACTAGCCTGAATACGCCCGATCTCGTCCGATCTCGGAAGCTAAGCAGGCTCGGGCCTGGTCAGTACTTGGATGGGAGACCGCCTGGGAATACCAGGTGCTGTAAGCTTTTGCATCTTTTACACACCAGAGGGCGACAAATCACGAGTTTTAACTTTGGATACACGCAATTTCATCATTATTTCAGATTTGACTTCCCCAAATACACAGGCATACAATAGATCTTGTTCTCCAACGTAAACGGTCCCTAGTAACTAGGGTACATTCGTAAATAAATTGAGCATCATGGCTAGAAGTGACTAAATGTTGCCTAATCTTTCTCATCGAGAAATGACACAATTACAGCAACACAAAAAGGAACTCCACCGGACAAAGTTCAGTGTTCACAAGGAGCCTCATTCAACACACACGGTTCCATTCCCATTCATGCAAAGCACGAAAGTGTAAAACTTGGGAACATACTTGAGAGCAAAGATCACATTCAATCTCATTCAAGGCACGGATGTGAATGCAACGGGATGAAATTACTGAAATGATGCCTGCCCTCGAACTGTGATGATGGACTACCCGACTCGCCAATAATATTGGGTTCTGGTGTATTGAAATACAGGAGCTGCTGGATTTGTGTGTTTTCTTACCCCCTCACCATAGTTTGTCAAATGTTTAAACAACTGAACTTATATTCAAGGTTTGTTTCTCTTCATATGTTTTACTGGTTTACATTTGTCTCAGCAACCTGTTGAATGATTCTTCTGCTTTCAAAACAAAATGACAACAGGATGAATGCACACACTTGAAAATACAATACATGCAATGTTATGCATCATAGTGATGCAACCTCCTTTCAGTTTCATACTGCATGTCAATTGAAATCCTTACTGAAATGCACACCTTCTCAAGATTGCGCTTGACTGGCGTGTCAGGCACTCAATTACAGCTGTTTTATCAAGACAATGTGTTCGTTTTGTAAAATATAGTTCCGGTCTGGTGTGGCACCCCAGCTAACGCACAACGTTGCCACAACGTTGCCACAACGTGGCGTGTTAGCAGGGACTGTCTGCGGCGCACTGGTGTGTCCCGGGCTTTAGAGTAGAGAGACAGTTCAACTGTAAGTATGAACGGCAGAAAAGGATATTGCCTTCCCTGTAAGTAGAGCGTCAGGGACAGCCTCCCTGGCTTACGGCCATACTAGCCTGAATACGCCCGATCTCGTCCGATCTCGGAAGCTAAGCAGGCTCTGGCCTGGTCAGTACTTGGATGGGAGACCGCCTGGGAATACCAGGTGCTGTAAGCTTTTGCATCTTTTACACACCAGAGGGCGACAAATCACGAGTTTTAACTTTGGATACACGCAATTTCATCATTATTTCAGATTTGACTTCCCCAAATACACAGGCATACAATAGATCTTGTTCTCCAACGTAAACGGTCCCTAGTAACTAGGGTACATTCGTAAATAAATTGAGCATCATGGCTAGAAGTGACTAAATGTTGCCTAATCTTTCTCATCGAGAAATGACACAATTACAGCAACACAAAAAGGAACTCCACTGGACAAAGTTCAGTGCTCACAAGGAGCCTCATTCAACACACACGGTTCCATTCCCATTCATGCAAAGCACGAAAGTGTAAAACTTGGGAACATACTTGAGAGCAAAGATCACATTCAATCTCATTCAAGGCACGGATGTGAATGCAACGGGATGAAATTACTGAAATGATGCCTGCCCTCGAACTGTGATGATGGACTACCCGACTCGCCAATAATATTGGGTTCTGGTGTATTGAAATACAGGAGCTGCTGGATTTGTGTGTTTTCTTACCCCCTCACCATAGTTTGTCAAATGTTTATACAACTGAACTTATATTCAAGGTTTGTTTCTCTTCATATGTTTTACTGGTTTACATTTGTCTCAGCAACCTGTTGAATGATTCTTCTGCTTTCAAAACAAAATGACAACAGGATGAATGCACACACTTGAAAATACAATACATGCAATGTTATGCATCATAGTGATGCAACCTCCTTTCAGTTTCATACTGCATGTCAATTGAAATCCTTACTGAAATGCACACCTTCTCAAGATTGCGCTTGACTGGCGTGTCAGGCACTCAATTACAGCTGTTTTATCAAGACAATGTGTTCGTTTTGTAAAATATAGTTCCGGTCTGGTGTGGCACCCCAGCTAACGCACAACGTTGCCACAACGTTTCGTGTTAGCAGGGACTGTCTGCGGCGCGCTGGTGTGTCCCGGACTTTAGAGTAGAGAGACAGTTCAACTGCAAGTATGAGCGGCAGAAACGGATATTGCCTTCCCTTTAAGTAGAGCGTCAGGGACAGCTTCCCCGGCTTACGGCCATACTAGCCAGAATACGCCCGATCTCGTCCGATCTCGGAAGCTAAGCAGGCTCGGGCCTGGTCAGTACTTGGATGGGAGACCGCCTGGGAATACCAGGTGCTGTAAGCTTTTGCATCTTTTACACACCAGAGGGCGACAAATCACGAGTTTTAACTTTGGATACACGCAATTTCATCATTATTTCAGATTTGACTTCCCCAAATACACAGGCATACAATAGATCTTGTTCTCCAACGTAAACGGTCCCTAGTAACTAGGGTACATTCGTAAATAAATTGAGCATCATGGCTAGAAGTGACTAAATGTTGCCTAATCTTTCTCATCGAGAAATGACACAATTACAGCAACACAAAAAGGAACTCCACCGGACAAAGTTCAGTGCTCACAAGGAGCCTCATTCAACACACACGGTTCCATTCCCATTCATGCAAAGCACGAAAGTGTAAAACTTGGGAACATACTTGAGAGCAAAGATCACATTCAATCTCATTCAAGTCACGGATGTGAATGCAACGGGATGAAATTACTGAAATGATGCCTGCCCTCGAACTGTGATGATGGACTACCCGACTCGCCAATAATATTGGGTTCTGGTGTATTGAAATACAGGAGCTGCTGGATTTGTGTGTTTTCTTACCCCCTCACCATAGTTTGTCAAATGTTTAAACAACTGAACTTATATTCAAGGTTTGTTTCTCTTCACATGTTTTACTGGTTTACATTTGTCTCAGCAACCTGTTGAATGATTCTTCTGCTTTCAAAACAAAATGACAACAGGATGAATGCACACACTTGAAAATACAATACATGCAATGTTATGCATCATAGTGATGCAACCTCCTTTCAGTTTCATACTGCATGTCAATTGAAATCCTTACTGAAATGCACACCTTCTCAAGATTGCGCTTGACTGGCGTGTCAGGCACTCAATTACAGCTGTATTATCAAGACAATGTGTTCGTTTTGTAAAATATAGTTCCGGTCTGGTGTGGCACCCCAGTTAACGCACAACGTTGCCACAACGTTTCGTGTTAGCAGGGACTGTCTGCGGCGCGCTGGTGTGTCCCGGACTTTAGAGTAGAGAGACAGTTCAACTGCAAGTATGAGCGGCAGAAACGGATATTGCCTTCCCTTTAAGTAGAGCATCAGGGACAGCCTCCCCGGCTTACGGCCATACTAGCCTGAATACGCCCGATCTCGTCCGATCTCGGAAGCTAAGCAGGCTCCTGCCTGGTCAGTACTTGGATGGGAGACCGCCTGGGAATACCAGGTGCTGTAAGCTTTTGCATCTTTTACACACCAGAGGGCGACAAATCACGAGTTTTAACTTTGGATACACGCAATTTCATCATTATTTCAGATTTGACTTCCCCAAATACACAGGCATACAATAGATCTTGTTCTCCAATGTAAACGGTCCCTAGTAACTAGGGTACATTCGTAAATAAATTGAGCATCATGGCTAGAAGTGACTAAATGTTGCCTAATCTTTCTCATCGAGAAATGACACAATTACAGCAACACAAAAAGGAACTCCACCGGACAAAGTTCAGTGCTCACAAGGAGCCTCATTCAACACACACGGTTCCATTCCCATTCATGCAAAGCACGAAAGTGTAAAACTTGGGAACATACTTGAGAGCAAAGATCACATTCAATCTCATTCAAGGCACGGATGTGAATGCAACGGGATGAAATTACTGAAATGATGCCTGCCCTCGAACTGTGATGATGGACTACCCGACTCGCCAATAATATTGGGTTCTGGTGTATTGAAATACAGGAGCTGCTGGATTTGTGTGTTTTCTTACCCCCTCACCATAGTTTGTCAAATGTTTAAACAACTGAACTTATATTCAAGGTTTGTTTCTCTTCATATGTTTTACTGGTTTACATTTGTCTCAGCAACCTGTTGAATGATTCTTCTGCTTTCAAAACAAAATGACAACAGGATGAATGCACACACTTGAAAATACAATACATGCAATGTTATGCATCATAGTGATGCAACCTCCTTTCAGTTTCATACTGCATGTCAATTGAAATCCTTACTGAAATGCACACCTTCTCAAGATTGCGCTTGACGGGCGTGTCAGGCACTCAATTACAGCTGTTTTATCAAGACAATGTGTTCGTTTTGTAATATATAGTTCCGGTCTGGTGTGGCACCCCAGCTAACGCACAACGTTTCCACAATGTTGCCACAACGTGGCGTGTTAGCAGGGACTGTCTGCGGCGCGCTGGTGTGTCCCGGGCTTTAGAGTAGAGAGACAGTTCAACTGTAAGTATGAACGGCAGAAACGGATATTGCCTTCCCTTTAAGTAGAGCGTCAGGGACAGCCTCACTGGCTTACGGCCATACTAGCCTGAATACGCCCGATCTCGTCCGATCTCGGAAGCTAAGCAGGCTCGGGCCTGGTCAGTACTTGGATGGGAGACCGCCTGGGAATACCTGGTGCTGTAAGCTTTTGCATCTTTTACACACCAGAGGGCGACAAATCACGAGTTTTAACTTTGGATACACGCAATTTCATCATTATTTCAGATTTGACTTCCCCAAATACACAGGCATACAATAGATCTTGTTCTCCAACGTAAACGGTCCCTAGTAACTAGGGTACATTCGTAAATAAATTGAGCATCATGGCTAGAAGTGACTAAATGTTGCCTAATCTTTCTCATCGAGAAATGACACAATTACAGCAACACAAAAAGGAACTCCACCGGACAAAGTTCAGTGCTCACAAGGAGCCTCATTCAACACACACGGTTCCATTCCCATTCATGCAAAGCACGAAAGTGTAAAACTTGGGAACATACTTGAGAGCAAAGATCACATTCAATCTCATTCAAGGCACGGATGTGAATGCAACGGGATGAAATTACTGAAATGATGCCTGCCCTCGAACTGTGATGATGGACTACCCGACTCGCCAATAATATTGGGTTCTGGTGTATTGAAATACAGGAGCTGCTGGATTTGTGTGTTTTCTTACCCCCTCACCATAGTTTGTCAAATGTTTAAACAACTGAACTTATATTCAAGGTATGTTTCTCTTCATATGTTTTACTGGTTTACATTTGTCTCAGCAACCTGTTGAATGATTCTTCTGCTTTCAAAACAAAATGACAACAGGATGAATGCACACACTTGAAAATACAATACATGCAATGTTATGCATCATAGTGATGCAACCTCCTTTCAGTTTCATACTGCATGTCAATTGAAATCCTTACTGAAATGCACACCTTCTCAAGATTGCGCTTGACTGGCGTGTCAGGCACGCAATTACAGCTGTTTTATCAAGACAATGTGTTCGTTTTGTAATATATAGTTCTGGTCTGGTGTGGCACCCCAGCTAACGCACAACGTTGCCACAATGTTGCCACAACGTGGCATGTAAGCAGGGACTGGCTGCAGCGCGCTGGTGTGTCCCGGGCTTTAGAGTAGAGAGACAGTTCAACTGCAAGTATGAGCGGCAGAAACGGATATTGCCTTCCCTTTAAGTAGAGCGTCAGGGACAGCCTTCCTGGCTTACGGCCATACTAGCCTGAATACGCCCGATCTCGGAAGCTAAGCAGGCTCGTGCCTGGTCAGTACTTGGATGGGAGACAGCCTGGGAATACCAGGTGCTGTAAGCTTTTGCATCTTTTACACACCAAAGGGCGACAAATCACGAGTTTTAACTTTGGATACACGCAATTTCATCATTATTTCAGATTTGACTTCCCCAAATACACAGGCATACAATAGATCTTGTTCTCCAACGTAAACGGTCCCTAGTAACTAGTGTACATTTGTAAATAAATTGAGCATCATGGCTAGAAGTGACTAAATGTTGCCTAATCTTTCTCATCGAGAAATGACACAATTACAGCAACACAAAAAGGAACTCCACCGGACAAAGTTCAGTGCTCACAAGGAGCCTCATTCAACACACACGGTTCCATTCCCATTCATGCAAAGCACGAAAGTGTAAAACTTGGGAACATACTTGAGAGCAATGATCACATTCAATCTCATTCAAGGCACGGATGTGAATGCAACGGGATGAAATTACTGAAATGATGCCTGCCCTCGAACTGTGATGATGGACTACCCGACTCGCCAATAATATTGGGTTCTGGTGTATTGAAATACAGGAGCTGCTGGATTTGTGTGTTTTCTTACCCCCTCACCATAGTTTGTCAAATGTTTAAACAACTGAACTTATATTCAAGGTTTGTTTCTCTTCATATGTTTTACTGGTTTACATTTGTCTCAGCAACCTGTTGAATGATTCTTCTGCTTTCAAAACAAAATGACAACAGGATGAATGCACACACTTGAAAATACAATACATGCAATGTTATGCATCATAGTGATGCAACCTCCTTTCAGTTTCATACTGCATGTCAATTGAAATCCTTACTGAAATGCACACCTTCTCAAGATTGCGCTTGACTGGCATGTCAGGCACTCAATTACAGCTGTATTATCAAGACAATGTGTTCGTTTTGTAAAATATAGTTCCGGTCTGGTGTGGCACCCCAGCTAACGCACAACGTTGCCACAACGTTTCGTGTTAGCAGGGACTGTCTGCGGCGCGCTGGTGTGTCCCGGACTTTAGAGTAGAGAGACAGTTCAACTGCAAGTATGAGCGGCAGAAACGGATATTGCCTTCCCTTTAAGTAGAGCGTCAGGGACAGCTTCCCTGGCTTACGGCCATACTAGCCTGAATACGCCCGATCTCGTCCGATCTCGGAAGCTAAGCAGGCTCGGGCCTGGTCAGTACTTGGATGGGAGACCGCCTGGGAATACCAGGTGCTGTAAGCTTTTGCATCTTTTACACACCAGAGGGCGACAAATCACGAGTTTTAACTTTGGATACACGCAATTTCATCATTATTTCAGATTTGACTTCCCCAAATACACAGGCATACAATAGATCTTGTTCTCCAACGTAAACGGTCCCTAGTAACTAGGGTACATTCGTAAATAAATTGAGCATCATGGCTAGAAGTGACTAAATGTTGCCTAATCTTTCTCATCGAGAAATGACACAATTACAGCAACACAAAAAGGAACTCCACCGGACAAAGTTCAGTGCTCACAAGGAGCCTCATTCAACACACACGGTTCCATTCCCATTCATGCAAAGCACGAAAGTGTAAAACTTGGGAACATACTTGAGAGCAAAGATCACATTCAATCTCATTCAAGGCACGGATGTGAATGCAACGGGATGAAATTACTGAAATGATGCCTGCCCTCGAACTGTGATGATGGACTACCCGACTCGCCAATAATATTGGGTTCTGGTGTATTGAAATACAGGAGCTGCTGGATTTGTGTGTTTTCTTACCCCCTCACCATAGTTTGTCAAATGTTTAAACAACTGAACTTATATTCAAGGTATGTTTCTCTTCATATGTTTTACTGGTTTACATTTGTCTCAGCAACCTGTTGAATGATTCTTCTGCTTTCAAAACAAAATGACAACAGGATGAATGCACACACTTGAAAATACAATACATGCAATGTTATGCATCATAGTGATGCAACCTCCTTTCAGTTTCATACTGCATGTCAATTGAAATCCTTACTGAAATGCACACCTTCTCAAGATTGCGCTTGACTGGCGTGTCAGGCACGCAATTACAGCTGTTTTATCAAGACAATGTGTTCGTTTTGTAATATATAGTTCCGGTCTGGTGTGGCACCCCAGCTAACGCACAACGTTGCCACAATGTTGCCACAACGTGGCATGTAAGAAGGGACTGGCTGCAGCGCGCTGGTGTGTCCCGGGCTTTAGAGTAGAGAGACAGTTCAACTGCAAGTATGAGCGGCAGAAACGGATATTGCCTTCCCTTTAAGTAGAGCGTCAGGGACAGCTTCCCTGGCTTACGGCCATACTAGCCTGAATACGCCCGATCTCGGAAGCTAAGCAGGCTCGGGCCTGGTCAGTACTTGGATGGGAGACCGCCTGGGAATACCAGGTGCTGTAAGCTTTTGCATCTTTTACACACCAGAGGGCGACAAATCACGAGTTTTAACTTTGGATACACGCAATTTCATCATTATTTCAGATTTGACTTCCCCAAATACACAGGCATACAATAGATCTTGTTCTCCAACGTAAACGGTCCCTAGTAACTAGGGTACATTCGTAAATAAATTGAGCATCATGGCTAGAAGTGACTAAATGTTGCCTAATCTTTCTCATCGAGAAATGACACAATTACAGCAACACAAAAAGGAACTCCACCGGACAAAGTTCAGTGCTCACAAGGAGCCTCATTCAACACACACGGTTCCATTCCCATTCATGCAAAGCACGAAAGTGTAAAACTTGGGAACATACTTGAGAGCAAAGATCACATTCAATCTCATTCAAGGCACGGATGTGAATGCAACGGGATGAAATTACTGAAATGATGCCTGCCCTCGAACTGTGATGATGGACTACCCGACTCGCCAATAATATTGGGTTCTGGTGTATTGAAATACAGGAGCTGCTGGATTTGTGTGTTTTCTTACCCCCTCACCATAGTTTGTCAAATGTTTAAACAACTGAACTTATATTCAAGGTTTGTTTCTCTTCATATGTTTTACTGGTTTACATTTGTCTCAGCAACCTGTTGAATGATTCTTCTGCTTTCAAAACAAAATGACAACAGGATGAATGCACACACTTGAAAATACAATACATGCAATGTTATGCATCATAGTGATGCAACCTCCTTTCAGTTTCATACTGCATGTCAATTGAAATCCTTACTGAAATGCACACCTTCTCAAGATTGCGCTTGACTGGCGTGTCAGGCACTCAATTACAGCTGTTTTATCAAGAGAATGTGTTCGTTTTGTAATATATAGTTCCGGTCTGGTGTGGCACCCCAGCTAACGCACAACGTTGCCACAATGTTGCCACAACGTGGCGTGTTAGCAGGGACTGTCTGCGGCGCGCTGGTGTGTCCCGGGCTTTAGAGTAGAGAGACAGTTCAACTGCAAGTATGAACGGCAGAAACGGATATTGCCTTCCCTTTAAGTAGAGCGTCAGGGACAGCCTCCCTGGCTTACGGCCATACTAGCCTGAATACGCCCGATCTCGTCCGATCTCGGAAGCTAAGCAGGCTTGGGCCTGGTCAGTACTTGGATGGGAGACCGCCTGGGAATACCAGGTGCTGTAAGCTATTGCATCTTTTACACACCAGAGGGCGACAAATCACGAGTTTTAACTTTGGATACACGCAATTTCATCATTATTTCAGATTTGACTTCCCCAAATACACAGGCATACAATAGATCTTGTTCTCCAACGTAAACGGTCCCTAGTAACTAGGGTACATTCGTAAATAAATTGAGCATCATGGCTAGAAGTGACTAAATGTTGCCTAATCTTTCTCATCGAGAAATGACACAATTACAGCAACACAAAAAGGAACTCCACCGGACAATGTTCAGTGCTCACAAGGAGCTTCATTCAACACACACGGTTCCATTCCCATTCATGCAAAGCACGAAAGTGTAAAACTTGGGAACATACTTGAGAGCAAAGATCACATTCAATCTCATTCAAGGCACGGATGTGAATGCAACGGGATGAAATTACTGAAATGATGCCTGCCCTCGAACTGTGATGATGGACTACCCGACTCGCCAATAATATTGGGTTCTGGTGTATTGAAATACAGGAGCTGCTGGATTTGTGTGTTTTCTTACCCCCTCACCATAGTTTGTCAAATGTTTAAACAACTGAACTTATATTCAAGGTTTGTTTCTCTTCATATGTTTTACTGGTTTACATTTGTCTCAGCAACCTGTTGAATGATTCTTCTGCTTTCAAAACAAAATGACAACAGGATGAATGCACACACTTGAAAATACAATACATGCAATGTTATGCATCATAGTGATGCAACCTCCTTTCAGTTTCATACTGCATGTCAATTGAAATCCTTACTGAAATGCACACCTTCTCAAGATTGCGCTTGACTGGCGTGTCAGGCACTCAATTACAGCTGTTTTATCAAGACAATGTGTTCGTTTTGTAATATATAGTTCCGGTCTGGTGTGGCACCCCAGCTAACGCACAACGTTGCCACAATGTTGCCACAACGTGGCGTGTTAGCAGGGACTGTCTGCGGCGCGCTGGTGTGTCCCGGGCTTTAGAGTAGAGAGACAGTTCAACTGTAAGTATGAACGGCAGAAACGGATATTGCCTTCCCTTTAAGTAGAGCGTCAGGGACAGCCTCCCTGGCTTACGGCCTACTAGCCTGAATACGCCCGATCTCGTCCGATCTCGGAAGCTAAGCAGGCTCGGGCCTGGTCAGTACTTGGATGGGAGACCGCCTGGGAATACCAGGTGCTGCAAGCTTTTGCATCTTTTACACACCAGAGGGCGACAAATCACGATTTTTAACTTTGGATACACGCAATTTCATCATTATTTCAGATTTGACTTCCCCAAATACACAGGCATACAATAGATCTTGTTCTCCAACGTAAACGGTCCCTAGTAACTAGGGTACATTCGTAAATAAATTGAGCATCATGGCTAGAAGTGACTAAATGTTGCCTAATCTTTCTCATCGAGAAATGACACAATTACAGCAACACAAAAAGGAACTCCACCGGACAAAGTTCACTGCTCACAAGGAGCCTCATTCAACACACACGGTTCCATTCCCATTCATGCAAAGCACGAAAGTGTAAAACTTGGGAACATACTTGAGAGCAAAGATCACATTCAATCTCATTCAAGGCACGGATGTGAATGCAACGGGATGAAATTACTGAAATGATGCCTGCCCTCGAACTGTGATGATGGACTACCCGACTCGCCAATAATATTGGGTTCTGGTGTATTGAAATACAGGAGCTGCTGGATTTGTGTGTTTTCTTACCCCCTCACCATAGTTTGTCAAATGTTTAAACAACTGAACTTATATTCAAGGTTTGTTTCTCTTCATATGTTTTACTGGTTTACATTTGTCTCAGCAACCTGTTGAATGATTCTTCTGCTTTCAAAACAAAATGACAACAGGATGAATGCACACACTTGAAAATACAATACATGCAATGTTATGCATCATAGTGATGCAACCTCCTTTCAGTTTCATACTGCATGTCAATTGAAATCCTTACTGAAATGCACACCTTCTCAAGATTGCGCTTGACTGGCGTGTCAGGCACTCAATTACAGCTGTTTTATCAAGACAATGTGTTCGTTTTGTAATATATAGTTCCGGTCTGGTGTGGCACCCCAGCTAACGCACAACGTTGCCACAACGTTTCGTGTTAGCAGGGACTGTCTGCAGCGTGCTGGTGTGTCCCGGACTTTAGAGTAGAGAGACAGTTCAACTGCAAGTATGAGCGGCAGAAACGGATATTGCCTTCCCTTTAAGTAGAGGGTCAAGGACAGCCTCCCTGGCTTACGGCCATACTAGCCTGAATACGCCCGATCTCGTCCGATCTCGGAAGCTAAGCAGGCTCGGGCCTGGTCAGTACTTGGATGGGAGACCGCCTGGGAATACCAGGTGCTGTAAGATTTTGCATCTTTTACACACCAGAGGGCGACAAATCACGAGTTTTAACTTTGGATACACGCAATTTCATCATTATTTCAGATTTGACTTCCCCAAATACACAGGCATACAATAGATCTTGTTCTCCAACGTAAACGGTCCCTAGTAACTAGGGTACATTCGTAAATAAATTGAGCATCATGGCTAGAAGTGACTAAATGTTGCCTAATCTTTCTCATCGAGAAATGACACAATTACAGCAACACAAAAAGGAACTCCACCGGACAAAGTTCAGTGCTCACAAGGAGCCTCATTCAACACACACGGTTCCATTCCCATTCATGCAAAGCACGAAAGTGTAAAACTTGGGAACATACTTGAGAGCAAAGATCATATTCAATCTCATTCAAGGCACGGATGTGAATGCAACGGGATGAAATTACTGAAATGATGCCTGCTCTCGAACTGTGATGATGGACTACCCGACTCGCCAATAATATTGGGTTCTGGTGTATTGAAATACAGGAGCTGCTGGATTTGTGTGTTTTCTTACCCCCTCACCATAGTTTGTCAAATGTTTAAACAACTGAACTTATATTCAAGGTTTGTTTCTCTTCATATGTTTTACTGGTTTACATTTGTCTCAGCAACCTGTTGAATGATTCTTCTGCTTTCAAAACAAAATGACAACAGGATGAATGCACACACTTGAAAATACAATACATGCAATGTTATGCATCATAGTGATGCAACCTCCTTTCAGTTTCATACTGCATGTCAATTGAAATCCTTACTGAAATGCACACCTTCTCAAGATTGCGCTTGACTGGCGTGTCAGGCACTCAATTACAGCTGTATTATCAAGACAATGTGTTCGTTTTGTAAAATATAGTTCCGGTCTGGTGTGGCACCCCAGCTAACGCACAACGTTGCCACAACGTTTCGTGTTAGCAGGGACTGTCTGCAGCGTGCTGGTGTGTCCCGGACTTTAGAGTAGAGAGACAGTTCAACTGCAAGTATGAGCGGCAGAAACGGATATTGCCTTCCCTTTAAGTAGAGGGTCAAGGACAGCCTCCCTGGCTTACGGCCATACTAGCCTGAATACGCCCGATCTCGTCCGATCTCGGAAGCTAAGCAGGCTCGGGCCTGGTTAGTACTTGGATGGGAGACCGCCTGGGAATACCAGGTGCTGTAAGCTTTTTCATCTTTTACACACCAGAGGGCGACAAATCACGAGTTTTAACTTTGGATACACGCAATTTCATCATTATTTCAGATTTGACTTCCCCAAATACACAGGCATACAATAGATCTTGTTCTCCAACGTAAACGGTCCCTAGAAACTAGGGTACATTCGTAAATAAATTCAGCATCATGGCTAGAAGTGACTAAATGTTGCCTAATCTATCTCATCGAGAAATGACACAATTACAGCAACACAAAAAGGAACTCCACCGGACAAAGTTCAGTGCTCACAAGGAGCCTCATTCAACACACACGGTTCCATTCCCATTCATGCAAAGCACGAAAGTGTAAAACTTGGGAACATACTTGAGAGCAAAGATCACATTCAATCTCATTCAAGGCACGGATGTGAATGCAACGGGATGAAATAACTGAAATGATGCCTGCCCTCGAACTGTGATGATGGACTACCCGACTCGCCAATAATATTGGCTTCTGGTGTATTGAAATACAGGAGCTGCTGGATGTGTGTGTTTTCTTACCCCCTCACCATAGTTTGTCAAATGTTTAAACAACTGAACTTATATTCAAGGTTTGTTTCTCTTCATATGTTTTACTGGTTTACATTTGTCTCAGCAACCTGTTGAATGATTCTTCTGCTTTCAAAACAAAATGACAACAGGATGAATGCACACACTTGAAAATACAATACATGCAATGTTATGCATCATAGTGATGCAACCTCCTTTCAGTTTCATACTGCATGTCAATTGAAATCCTTACTGAAATGCACACCTTCTCAAGATTGCGCTTGACTGGCGTGTCAGGCACTCAATTACAGCTGTTTTATCAAGACAATGTGTTCGTTTTGTAATATATAGTTCCGGTCTGGTGTGGCACCCCAGCTAACGCACAACGTTGCCACAACGTTTCGTGTTAGCAGGGACTGTCTGCGGCGCGCTGGTGTGTCCCGGACTTTAGAGTAGAGAGACAGTTCAACTGCAAGTATGAGCGGCAGAAACGGATATTGCCTTCCCTTTAAGTAGAGCGTCAGGGATAGCCTCCCTGGCTTACGGCCATACTAGCCTGAATACGCCCGATCTCGTCCGATCTCGGAAGCTAAGCAGGCTCGGGCCTGGTCAGTACTTGGATGGGAGACCGCCTGGGAATACCAGGTGCTGTAAGCTTTTGCATCTTTTACACACCAGAGGGCGACAAATCACGAGTTTTAACTTTGGATACACGCAATTTCATCATTATTTCAGATTTGACTTCCCCAAATACACAGGCATACAATAGATCTTGTTCTCCAACGTAAACGGTCCCTAGTAACTAGGGTACATTCGTAAATAAATTGAGCATCATGGCTAGAAGTGACTAAATGTTGCCTAATCTATCTCATCGAGAAATGACACAATTACAGCAACACAAAAAGGAACTCCACCGGACAAAGTTCAGTGCTCACAAGGAGCCTCATTCAACACAAACGGTTCCATTCCCATTCATGCAAAGCACGAAAGTGTAAAACTTGGGAACATACTTGAGAGCAAAGATCACATTCAATCTCATTCAAGGCACGGATGTGAATGCAACGGGATGAAATTACTGAAATGATGCCTGCCCTCGAACTGTGATGATGGACTACCCGACTCGCCAATAATATTGGGTTCTGGTGTATTGAAATACAGGAGCTGCTGGATTTGTATGTTTTCTTACCCCCTCACCATACTTTCTCAAATGTTTAAACAACTGAACTTATATTCAAGGTTTGTTTCTCTTCATATGTTTTACTGGTTTACATTTGTCTCAGCAACCTGTTGAATGATTCTTCTGCTTTCAAAACAAAATGACAACAGGATGAATGCACACACTTGAAAATACAATACATGCAATGTTTTGCATCATAGTGATGCAACCTCCTTTCAGTTTCATACTGCATGTCAATTGAAATCCTTACTGAAATGCACACCTTCTCAAGATTGCGCTTGACTGGCGTGTCAGGCACTAAATTACAGCTGTTTTATCAAGACAATGTGTTCGTTTTGTAATATATAGTTCCGGTCTGGTGTGGCACCCCAGCTAACGCACAACGTTGCCACAATGTTGCCACAACGTGGCATGTTAGCAGGGACTGTCTGCGGCGCACTGGTGTGTCCCGGGCTTTAGAGTAGAGAGACAGTTCAACTGTAAGTATGAACGGCAGAAACGGATATTGCCTTCCCTTTAAGTAGAGCGTCAGGGACAGCCTCCCTGGCTTACGGCCATACTAGCCTGAATACGCCCGATCTCGTCCGATCTCGGAAGCTAAGCAGGCTCGGGCCTGGTCAGTACTTGAATGGGAGACCGCCTGGGAATACCAGGTGCTGTAAGCTTTTGCATCTTTTACACGCCAGAGGGTGACAAATCACGAGTTTTAACTTTGGATACACGCAATTTCATCATTATTTCAGATTTGACTTCCCCAAATACACAGGCATACAATAGATCTTGTTCTCCAACGTAAACGGTCCCTAGTAACTAGGGTACATTCGTAAATAAATTGAGCATCATGGCTAGAAGTGACTAAATGTTGCCTAATCTTTCTCATCGAGAAATGACACAATTACAGCAACACAAAAAGGAACTCCACCGGACAAAGTTCAGTGCTCACAAGGAGCCTCATTCAACACACACGGTTCCATTCCCATTCATGCAAAGCACGAAAGTGTAAAACTTGGGAACATACTTGAGAGCAAAGATCACATTCAATCTCATTCAAGGCACGGATGTGAATGCAACGGGATGAAATTACTGAAATGATGCCTGCCCTCGAACTGTGATGATGGACTACCCGACTCGCCAATAATATTGGGTTCTGGTGTATTGAAATACAGGAGCTGCTGGATTTGTGTGTTTTCTTACCCCCTCACCATAGTTTGTCAAATGTTTAAACAACTGAACTTATATTCAAGGTTTGTTTCTCTTCATATGTTTTACTGGTTTACATTTGTCTCAGCAACCTGTTGAATGATTCTTCTGCTTTCAAAACAAAATGACAACAGGATGAATGCACACACTTGAAAATACAATACATGCAATGTTATGCATCATAGTGATGCAACCTCCTTTCAGTTTCATACTGCATGTCAATTGAAATCCTTACTGAAATGCACACCTTCTCAAGATTGCGCTTGACTGGCGTGTCAGGCACACAATTACAGCTGTATTATCAAGACAATGTGTTCGTTTTGTAAAATATAGTTCCGGTCTGGTGTGGCACCCCAGCTAACGCACAACGTTGCCACAACGTGGCATGTTAGCAGGGACTGTCTGCGGTGCGCTGGTGTGTCCCGGGCTTTAGAGTAGAGAGACAGTTCAACTGTAAGTATGAACGGCAGAAACGGATATTGCCTTCCCTTTAAGTAGAGCGTCAGGGACAGCCTCCCTGGCTTACGGCCATACTAGCCTGAATACGCCCGATCTCATCAGATCTCGGAAGCCAAGCGGGCTCGGGCCTGGTCAGTACTTGGATGGGAGACCGCCTGGGAATACCAGGTGCTGTAAGCTTTTGCATCTTTTACACACCAGAGGGCGACAAATCACGAGTTTTAACTTTGGATACACGCAATTTCATCATTATTTCAGATTTGACTTCCCCAAATACACAGGCATACAATAGATCTTGTTCTCCAACGTAAACGGTCCCTAGTAACTAGGGTACATTCATAAATAAATTGAGCATCATGGCTAGAAGTGACTAAATGTTGCCTAATCTTTCTCATCGAGAAATGACACAATTACAGCAACACAAAAAGGAACTCCACCGGACAAAGTTCAGTGCTCACAAGGAGCCTCATTCAACACACACGGTTCCATTCCCATTCATGCAAAGCACGAAAGTGTAAAACTTGGGAACATACTTGAGAGCAAAGATCACATTCAATCTCATTCAAGGCACGGATGTGAATGCAACGGGATGAAATTACTGAAATGATGCCTGCCCTCGAACTGTGATGATGGACTACCTGATTCGCCAATAATATTGGGTTCTGGTGTATTGAAATACAGGAGCTGCTGGATTTGTGTGTTTTCTTACCCCCTCACCATAGTTTGTCAAATGTTTAAACAACTGAACTTATATTCAAGGTTTGTTTCTCTTCATATGTTTTACTGGTTTACATTTGTCTCAGCAACCTGTTGAATGATTCTTCTGCTTTCAAAACAAAATGACAACAGGATGAATGCACACACTTGAAAATACAATACATGCAATGTTATGCATCATAGTGATGCAACCTCCTTTCAGTTTCATACTGCATGTCAATTGAAATCCTTACTGAAATGCACACCTTCTCAAGATTGCGCTTGACTGGCGTGTCAGGCACTCAATTACAGCTGTTTTATCAAGACAATGTGTTCGTTTTGTAAAATATAGTTCCGGTCTGGTGTGGCACCCCAGCTAACGCACAACGTTGCCACAACGTGGCGTGTTAGCAGGGACTGTCTGCGGCGCGCTGGTGTGTCCCGGGCTTTAGAGTAGAGAGACAGTTCAACTGTAAGTATGAATGGCAGAAACGGATATTGCCTTCCCTTTAAATAGAGCGTCAGGGACAGCCTCCCTGGCTTACGGCCATACTAGCCTGAATACGCCCGATCTCGTCCGATCTCGGAAGCCAAGCAGGCTCGGGCCTGGTCAGTACTTGGATGGGAGACCGCCTGGGAATACCAGGTGCTGTAAGCTTTTGCACCTTTTACACACCAGAGGGCGACAAATCACGAGTTTTAACTTTGGATACACACAATTTCATCATTATTTCAGATTTTACTTCCCCAAATACACAGGCATACAATAGATCTTGTTCTCCAACGTAAACGGTCCCTAGTAACTAGGGTACATTCGTAAATAAATTGAGCATCATGGCTAGAAGTGACTAAATGTTGCCTAATCTTTCTCATCAAGAAATGACACAATTACAGCAACACAAAAAGGAACTCCACCGGACAAAGTTCAGTGCTCACAAGGAGCCTCATTCAACACACACGGTTCCATTCCCATTCATGCAAAGCACGAAAGTGTAAAACTTGGGAACGTACTTGAGAGCAAAGATCACATTCAATCTCATTCAAGGCACGGATGTGAATGCAACGGGATGAAATTACTGAAATGATGCCTGCCCTCGAACTGTGATGATGGACTACCCGACTCGCCAATAATATTGGGTTCTGGTGTATTGAAATACAGGAGCTGCTGGATTTGTGTGTTTTCTTACCCCCTCACCATAGTTTGTCAAATGTTTAAACAACTGAACTTATATTCAAGGTTTGTTTCTCTTCATATGTTTTACTGGTTTACATTTGTCTCAGCAACCTGTTGAATGATTCATCTGCTTTCAAAACAAAATGACAACAGGATGAATGCACACACTTGAAAATACACTACATGCAATGTTATGCATCATAGTGATGCAACCTCCTTTCAGTTTCATACTGCATGTCAATTGAAATCCTTACTGAAATGCACACCTTCTCAAGATTGCGCTTGACTGGCGTGACAGGCACTCAATTACAGCTGTTTTATCAAGACAATGTGTTCGTTTTGTAAAATATAGTTCCGGTCTGGTGTGGCACCCCAGCTAACGCACAACGTTGCCACAACGTGGCGTGTTAGCAGGGACAGTCTGCGGCGCGCTGGTGTGTCCCGGGCTTTAGAGTAGAGAGACAGTTCAACTGTAAGTATGAACGGCAGAAACGGATATTGCCTTCCCTTTAAGTAGAGCGTCAGGAACAGCCTCCCTGGCTTATGGCCATTCTAGCCTGAATACGCCCGATCTCGTCCGATCTCGGAAGCCAAGCAGGCTCGGGCCTGGTCAGCACTTGGATGGGAGACCGCCTGGGAATACCAGGTGCTGTAAGCTTTTGCACCTTTTACACACCAGAGGGCGACAAATCACGAGTTTTAACTTTGGATACACACAATTTCATCATTATTTCAGATTTGACTTCCCCAAATACACAGGCATACAATAGATCTTGTTCTCCAACGTAAACGGTCCCTAGTAACTAGGGTACATTCGTAACTAAATTGAGCATCATGGCTTGAAGTGACTAAATGTTGCCTAATCTTTCTCATCAAGAAATGACACAATTACAGCAACACAAAAAGGAACTCCACCGGACAAAGTTCAGTGCTCACAAGGAGCCTCATTCAACACACACGGTTCCATTCCCATTCATGCAAAGCAAGAAAGTGTAAAACTTGGGAACATACTTGAGAGCAAAGATCACATTCAATCTCATTCAAGGCACGGATGTGAATGCAACGGGATGAAATTACTGAAATGATGCCTGCCCTCGAACTGTGATGATGGACTACCCGACTCGCCAATCATGTTGGGTTCTGGTGTATTGAAATACAGGAGCTGCTGGATTTGTATGTTTTCTTACCCCCTCACCATAGTTTGTCAAATGTTTAAACAACTGAACTTATATTCAAGGTTTGTTTCTCTTCATATGTTTTACTGGTTTACATTTGTCTCAGCAACCTGTTGAATGATTCTTCTGCTTTCAAAACAAAATGACAACAGGATGAATGCACACACTTGAAAATACAATACATGCAATGTTATGCATCATAGTGATGCAACCTCCTTTCAGTTTCATACTGCATGTCAATTGAAATCCTTACTGAAATGCACACCTTGTCAAGATTGCGCTTGACTCGCGTGTCAGGCACTCAATTACAGCTGTTTTATCAAGACAATGTGTTCGTTTTGTAATATATAGTTCCGGTCTGGTGTGGCACCCCAGCTAACGCACAACGTTGCCACAATGTTGCCACAACGTGGCGTGTTAGCAGGGACTGTCTGCGGCGCGCTGGTGTGTCCCGGGCTTTAGAGTAGAGAGACAGTTCAACTGTAAGTATGAACGGCAGAAACGGATATTGCCTTCCCTTTAAGTAGAGCGTCAGGGAGAGCCTCCCTGGCTTACGGCCATACTAGCCTGAATACGCCCGATCTCGTCCGATCTCGGAAGCTAAGCAGGCTCGGGCCTGGTCAGTACTTGGATGGGAGACCGCCTGGGAATACCAGGTGCTGTAAGCTTTTGCATCTTTTACACACCAGAGGGCGACAAATCACGAGTTTTAACTTTGGATACACGCAATTTCATCATTATTTCAGATTTTACTTCCCCAAATACACAGGCATACAATAGATCTTGTTCTCCAACGTAAACGGTCCCTAGTAACTAGGGTACATTCGTAAATAAATTGAGCATCATGGCTAGAAGTGACTAAATGTTGCCTAATCTTTCTCATCGAGAAATGACACAATTACAGCAACACAAAAAGGAACTCCACCGGACAAAGTTCAGTGCTCACAAGGAGCCTCATTCAACACACACGGTTCCATTCCCATTCATGCAAAGCACGAAAGTGTAAAACTTGGGAACATACTTGAGAGCAAAGATCACATTCAATCTCATTCAAGGCACGGATGTGAATGCAACGGGATGAAATTACTGAAATGATGCCTGCCCTCGAACTGTGATGATGGACTACCCGACTCGCCAATAATATTGGGTTCTGGTGTATTGAAATACAGGAGCTGCTGGATTTGTGTGTTTTCTTACCCCCTCACCATAGTTTGTCAAATGTTTAAACAACTGAACTTATATTCAAGGTTTGTTTCTCTTCATATGTTTTACTGGTTTACATTTGTCTCAGCAACCTGTTGAATGATTCTTCTGCTTTCAAAACAAAATGACAACAGGATGAATGCAAACACTTGAAAATACAATACATGCAATGTTATGCATCATAGTGATGCAACCTCCTTTCAGTTTCATACTGCATGTCAATTGAAATCCTTACTGAAATGCACACCTTCTCAAGATTGCGCTTGACTGGCGTGTCAGGCACTCAATTACAGCTGTTTTATCAAGACAATGTGTTCGTTTTGTAATATATAGTTCCGGTCTGGTGTGGCACCCCAGCTAACGCACAACGTTGCCACAATGTTGCCACAACGTGGCGTGTTAGCAGGGACTGTCTGCGGCGCGCTGGTGTGTCCCGGGCTTTAGAGTAGAGAGACAGTTCAACTGTAAGTATGAACGGCAGAAACGGATATTGCCTTCCCTTTAAGTAGAGCGTCAGGGACAGCCTCCCTGGCTTACGGCCATACTAGCCTGAATACGCCCAATCTCGTCCGATCTCGGAAGCTAAGCAGGCTCGGGCCTGGTCAGTATTTGGATGGGAGACCGCCTGGGAATACCAGGTGCTGTAAGCTTTTGCATCTTTTACACACCAAAGGGCGACAAATCACAAGTTTTAACTTTGGATACACGCAATTTCATCATTATTTCAGATTTGACTTCCCCAAATACACAGGCATACAATAGATCTTGTTCTCCAACGTAAACGGTCCCTAGTAACTAGTGTACATTTGTAAATAAATTGAGCATCATGGCTAGAAGTGACTAAATGTTGCCTAATCTTTCTCATCGAGAAATGACACAATTACAGCAACACAAAAAGGAACTCCACCGGACAAAGTTCAGTGCTCACAAGGAGCCTCATTCAACACACACGGTTCCATTCCCATTCATGCAAAGCACGAAAGTGTAAAACTTGGGAACATACTTGAGAGCAAAGATCACATTGAATCTCATTCAAGGCACGGATGTGAATGCAACGGGATGAAATTACTGAAATGATGCCTGCCCTCGAACTGTGATGATGGACTACCCGACTCGCCAATAATATTGGCTTCTGGTGTATTGAAATACAGGAGCTGCTGGATTTGTGTGTTTTCTTACCCCCTCACCATAGTTTGTCAAATGTTTAAACAACTGAACTTATATTCAAGGTTTGTTTCTCTTCATATGTTTTACTGGTTTACATTTGTCTCAGCAACCTGTTGAATGATTCTTCTGCTTTCAAAACAAAATGACAACAGGATGAATGCACACACTTGAAAATACAATACATGCAATGTTATGCATCATAGTGATGCAACCTCCTATCAGTTTCATACTGCATGTCAATTGAAATCCTTACTGAAATGCACACCTTCTCAAGATTGCGCTTGACTGGCATGTCAGGCACTCAATTACAGCTGTTTTATCAAGACAATGTGTTCGTTTTGTAATATATAGTTCCGGTCTGATGTGGCACCCCAGCTAACGCACAACGTTGCCACAATGTTGCCACAACGTTTCGTGTTAGCAGGGACTGTCTGCGGCGCGCTGGTGTGTCCCGGGCTTTAGAGTAGAGAGACAGTTCAACTGTAAGTATGAACGGCAGAAACGGATATTGCCTTCCCTTTAAGTAGAGCGTCAGGGACAGCCTCCCTGGCTTACGGCCATACTAGCCTGAATACGCCCGATCTCGTCCGATCTCGGAAGCTAAGCAGGCTCGGGCCTGGTCAGTACTTGGATGGGAGACTGCCTGGGAATACCAGGTGCTGTAAGCTTTTGCATCTTTTACACACCAGAGGGCGACAAATCACGAGTTTTAACTTTGGATACACGCAATTTCATCATTATTTCAGATTTGACTTCCCCAAATACACAGGCATACAATAGATCTTGTTCTCCAACGTAAACGGTCCCTAGTAACTAGGGTACATTCGTAAATAAATTGAGCATCATGGCTAGAAGTGACTAAATGTTGCCTAATCTTTCTCATCGAGAAATGACACAATTACAGCAACACAAAAAGGAACTCCACCGGACAAAGTTCAGTGCTCACAAGGAGCCTCATTCAACACACACGGTTCCATTCCCATTCATGCAAAGCACGAAAGTGTAAAACTTGGGAACATACTTGAGAGCAAAGATCACATTCAATCTCATTCAAGGCACGGATGTGAATGCAACGGGATGAAATTACTGAAATGATGCCTGCCCTCGAACTGTGATGATGGACTACCCGACTCGCCAATAATATTGGGTTCTGGTGTATTGAAATACAGGAGCTGCTGGATTTGTGTGTTTTCTTACCCCCTCACCATAGTTTGTCAAATGTTTAAACAACTGAACTTATATTCAAGGTTTGTTTCTCTTCATATGTTTTACTGGTTTACATTTGTCTCAGCAACCTGTTGAATGATTCTTCTGCTTTCAAAACAAAATGACAACAGGATGAATGCACACACTTGAAAATACAAAACATGCAATGTTATGCATCATAGTGATGCAACCTCCTTTCAGTTTCATACTGCATGTCAATTGAAATCCTTACTGAAATGCACACCTTCTCAAGATTGCGCTTGACTGGCGTGTCAGGCACTCAATTACAGCTGTTTTATCAAGACAAATGTGTTCGTTTTGTAAAATATAGTTCCGGTCTGGTGTGGCACCCCAGCTAACGCACAACGTTGCCACAACGTGGCATATTAGCAGGGACTGTCTGCGGCGCGCTGGTGTGTCCCGGGCTTTAGAGTAGAGAGACAGTTCAACTGTAAGTATGAACGGCAGAAACGGATATTGCCATCCCTTTAAGTAGAGCGTCAGGGACAGCCTCCCTGGCTTACGGCCATACTAGCCTGAATACGCCCGATCTCGTCCGATCTCGGAAGCTAAGCAGGCTCGGGCCTGGTCAGTACTTGGATGGGAGACCGCCTGGGAATACCAGGTGCTGTAAGCTTTTGCATCTTTTACACACCAGAGCGCGACAAATCACGAGTTTTAACTTTGGATACACGCAATTTCATCATTATTTCAGATTTGACTTCCCCAAATACACAGGCATACAATAGATCTTGTTCTCCAACGTAAACGGTCCCTAGTAACTAGGGTACATTCGTAAATAAATTGAGCATCATGGCTAGAAGTGACTAAATGTTGCCTAATCTTTCTCATCGAGAAATGACACAATTACAGCAACACAAAAAGGAACTCCACCGGACAAAGATCAGTGCTCACAAGGAGCCTCATTCAACACACACGGTTCCATTCCCATTCATGCAAAGCACGAAAGTGTAAAACTTGGGAACATACTTGAGAGCAAAGATCACATTCAATCTCATTCAAGGCACGGATGTGAATGCAACGGGGTGAAATTACTGAAATGATGCCTGCCCTCGAACTGTGATGATGGACTACCCGACTCGCCAATAATATTGGGTTCTGGTGTATTGAAATACAGGAGCTGCTGGATTTGTGTGTTTTCTTACCCCCTCACCATAGTTTGTCAAATGTTTAAACAACTGAACTTATATTCAAGGTTTGTTTCTCTTCATATGTTTTACTGGTTTACATTTGTCTCAGCAACCTGTTGAATGATTCTTCTGCTTTCAAAACAAAATGACAACAGGATGAATGCACACACTTGAAAATATAATACATGCAATGTTATGCATCATAGTGATGCAACCTCCTTTCAGTTTCATACTGCATGTCAATTGAAATCCTTACTGAAATGCACACCTTCTCAAGATTGCGCTTGACTGGCGTGTCAGGCACTCAATTACAGCTGTTTTATCAAGACAAATGTGTTCGTTTTGTAAAATATAGTTCCGGTCTGGTGTGGCACCCCAGCTAACGCACAACGTTGCCACAACGTGGCATATTAGCAGGGACTGTCTGCGGCGCGCTGGTGTGTCCCGGGCTTTAGAGTAGAGAGACAGTTCAACTGTAAGTATGAACGGCAGAAACGGATATTGCCATCCCTTTAAGTAGAGCGTCAGGGACAGCCTCCCTGGCTTACGGCCATACTAGCCTGAATACGCCCGATCTCGTCCGATCTCGGAAGCTAAGCAGGCTCGGGCCTGGTCAGTACTTGAATGGGAGACCGCCTGGGAATACCAGGTGCTGTAAGCTTTTGCATCTTTTACACACCAGAGCGCGACAAATCACGAGTTTTAACTTTGGATACACGCAATTTCATCATTATTTCAGATTTGACTTCCCCAAATACACAGGCATACAATAGATCTTGTTCTCCAACGTAAACGGTCCCTAGTAACTAGGGTACATTCGTAAATAAATTGAGCATCATGGCTAGAAGTGACTAAATGTTGCCTAATCTTTCTCATCGAGAAATGACACAATTACAGCAACACAAAAAGAACTCCACCGGACAAAGTTCAGTGCTCACAAGGAGCCTCATTCAACACACACGGTTCCATTCCCATTCATGCAAAGCACGAAAGTGTAAAACTTGGGAACATACTTGAGAGCAAAGATCACATTCAATCTCATTCAAGGCACGGATGTGAATGCAACGGGATGAAATTACTGAAATGATGCCTGCCCTCGAACTGTGATGATGGACTACCCGACTCGCCAATAATATTGGCTTCTGGTGTATTGAAATACAGGAGCTGCTGGATTTGTGTCATTTCTTACCCCCTCACCATAGTTTGTCAAATGTTTAAACAACTGAACTTATATTGAAGGTTTGTTTCTCTTCATATGTTTTACTGGTTTACATTTGTCTCAGCAACCTGTTGAATGATTCTTCTGCTTTCAAAACAAAATGACAACAGGATGAATGCACACACTTGAAAATACAATACATGCAATGTTATGCATCATAGTGATGCAACCTCCTTTCAGTTTCATACTGCATGTCAATTGAAATCCTTACTGAAATGCACACCTTCTCAAGATTGCGCTTGACTGGCGTGTCAGGCACTCAATTACAGCTGTTTTATCAAGACAATGTGTTCGTTTTGTAAAATATAGTTCCGGTCTGGTGTGGCACCCCAGCTAACGCACAACGTTGCCACAACGTGGCGTGTTAGCAGGGACTGTCTGTGGCGCGCTGGTGTGTCCCGGGCTTTAGAGTAGAGAGACAGTTCAACTGTAAGTATGAATGGCAGAAACGGATATTGCCTTCCCTTTAAATATAGCGTCAGGGACAGCCTCCCTGGCTTACGCCCATACTAGCCTGAATACGCCCGATCTCGTCCGATCTCGGAAGCCAAGCAGGCTCGGGCCTGGTTAGTACTTGGATGGGAGACCGCCTGGGAATACCAGGTGCTGTAAGCTTTTGCACCTTTTACACACCAGAGGGCGACAAATCACGAGTTTTAACTTTGGATACACACAATTTCATCATTATTTCAGATTTTACTTCCCCAAATACACAGGCATACAATAGATCTTGTTCTCCAACGTAAACGGTCCCTAGTAACTAGGGTACATTCGTAAATAAATTGAGCATCATGGCTAGAAGTGACTAAATGTTGCCTAATCTTTCTCATCAAGAAATGACACAATTACAGCAACACAAAAAGGAACTCCACCGGACAAAGTTCAGTGCTCACAAGGAGCCTCATTCAACACACACGGTTCCATTCCCATTCATGCAAAGCACGAAAGTGTAAAACTTGGGAACGTACTTGAGAGCAAAGATCACATTCAATCTCATTCAAGGCACGGATGTGAATGCAACGGGATGAAATTACTGAAATGATGCCTGCCCTCGAACTGTGATGATGGACTACCCGACTCGCCAATAATATTGGGTTCTGGTGTATTGAAATACAGGAGCTGCTGGATTTGTGTGTTTTCTTACCGCCTCACCATAGTTTGTCAAATGTTTAAACAACTGAACTTATATTCAAGGTTTGTTTCTCTTCATATGTTTTACTGGTTTACATTTCTCTCAGCAACCTGTTGAATGATTCATCTGCTTTCAAAACAAAATGACAACAGGATGAATGCACACACTTGAAAATACACTACATGCAATGTTATGCATCATAGTGATGCAACCTCCTTTCAGTTTCATACTGCATGTCAATTGAAATCCTTACTGAAATGCACACCTTCTCAAGATTGCGCTTGACTGGCGTGTCAGGCACTCAATTACAGCTGTTTTATCAAGACAATGTGTTCGTTTTGTAAAATATAGTTCCGGTCTGGTGTGGCACCCCAGCTAACGCACAACGTTGCCACAACGTGGCGTGTTAGCAGGGACAGTCTGCGGCGCGCTGGTGTGTCCCGGGCTTTAGAGTAGAGAGACAGTTCAACTGTAAGTATGAACGGCAGAAACGGATATTGCCTTCCCTTTAAGTAGAGCGTCAGGAACAGCCTCCCTGGCTTATGGCCATTCTAGCCTGAATACGCCCGATCTCGTCCGATCTCGGAAGCCAAGCAGGCTCGGGCCTGGTCAGCACTTGGATGGGAGACCGCCTGGGAATACCAGGTGCTGTAAGCTTTTGCACCTTTTACACACCAGAGGGCGACAAATCACGAGTTTTAACTTTGGATACACACAATTTCATCATTATTTCAGATTTTACTTCCCCAAATACACAGGCATACAATAGATCTTGTTCTCCAACGTAAACGGTCCCTAGTAACTAGGGTACATTCGTAACTAAATTGAGCATCATGGCTAGAAGTGACTAAATGTTGCCTAATCTTTCTCATCGAGAAATGACACAATTACAGCAACACAAAAAGGAACTCCACCGGACAAAGTTCAGTGCTCACAAGGAGCCTCATTCAACACACACGGTTCCATTCCCATTCATGCAAAGCAAGAAAGTGTAAAACTTGGGAACATACTTGAGAGCAAAGATCACATTCAATCTCATTCAAGGCACGGATGTTAATGCAACGGGATGAAATTACTGAAATGATGCCTGCCCTCGAACTGTGATGATGGACTACCCGACTCGCCAATCATGTTGGGTTCTGGTGTATTGAAATACAGGAGCTGCTGGATTTGTATGTTTTCTTACCCCCTCACCATAGTTTGTCAAATGTTTAAACAACTGAACTTATATTCAAGGTTTGTTTCTCTTCATATGTTTTACTGGTTTACATTTGTCTCAGCAACCTGTTGAATGATTCTTCTGCTTTCAAAACAAAATGACAACAGGATGAATGCACACACTTGAAAATACAATACATGCAATGTTATGCATCATAGTGATGCAACCTCCTTTCAGTTTCATACTGCATGTCAATTGAAATCCTTACTGAAATGCACACCTTGTCAAGATTGCGCTTGACTGGCGTGTCAGGCACTCAATTACAGCTGTTTTATCAAGACAATGTGTTCGTTTTGTAATATATAGTTCCGGTCTGGTGTGGCACCCCAGCTAACGCACAACGTTGCCACAATGTTGCCACAACGTGGCGTGTTAGCAGGGACTGTCTGCGGCGCGCTGGTGTGTCCCGGGCTTTAGAGTAGAGAGACAGTTCAACTGTAAGTATGAACGGCAGAAACGGATATTGCCTTCCCTTTAAGTAGAGCGTCAGGGACAGCCTCCCTGGCTTACGGCCATACTAGCCTGAATACGCCCGATCTCGTCCGATCTTGGAAGCTAAGCAGGCTCGGGCCTGGTCAGTACTTGGATGGGAGACCGCCTGGGAATACCAGGTGCTGTAAGCTTTTGCATCTTTTACACACCAGAGGGCGACAAATCACGAGTTTTAACTTTGGATACACGCAATTTCATCATTATTTCAGATTTGACTTCCCCAAATACACAGGCATACAATAGATCTTGTTCTCCAACGTAAACGGTCCCTAGTAACTAGGGTACATTCGTAAATAAATTGAGCATCATGGCTAGAAGTGACTAAATGTTGCCTAATCTTTCTCATCGAGAAATGACACAATTACAGCAACACAAAAAGGAACTCCACCGGACAAAGTTCAGTGCTCACAAGGAGCCTCATTCAACACACACGGTTCCATTCCCATTCATGCAAAGCACGAAAGTGTAAAACTTGGGAACATACTTGAGAGCAAAGATCACATTCAATCTCATTCAAGGCACGGATGTGAATGCAACGGGATGAAATTACTGAAATGATGCCTGCCCTCGAACTGTGATGATGGACTACCCGACTCGCCAATAATATTGGGTTCTGGTGTATTGAAATACAGGAGCTGCTGGATTTGTGTGTTTTCTTACCCCCTCACCATAGTTTGTCAAATGTTTAAACAACTGAACTTATATTCAAGGTTTGTTTCTCTTCATATGTTTTACTGGTTTACATTTGTCTCAGCAACCTGTTGAATGATTCTTCTGCTTTCAAAACAAAATGACAACAGGATGAATGCAAACACTTGAAAATACAATACATGCAATGTTATGCATCATAGTGATGCAACCTCCTTTCAGTTTCATACTGCATGTCAATTGAAATCCTTACTGAAATGCACACCTTCTCAAGATTGCGCTTGACTGGCGTGTCAGGCACTCAATTACAGCTGTTTTATCAAGACAATGTGTTCGTTTTGTAATATATAGTTCCGGTCTGGTGTGGCACCCCAGCTAACGCACAACGTTGCCACAATGTTGCCACAACGTGGCGTGTTAGCAGGGACTGTCTGCGGCGCGCTGGTGTGTCCCGGGCTTTAGAGTAGAGAGACAGTTCAACTGTAAGTATGAACGGCAGAAACGGATATTGCCTTCCCTTTAAGTAGAGCGTCAGGGACAGCCTCCCTGGCTTACGGCCATACTAGCCTGAATACGCCCAATCTCGTCCGATCTTGGAAGCTAAGCAGGCTCGGGCCTGGTCAGTACTTGGATGGGAGACCACCTGGGAATACCAGGTGCTGTAAGCTTTTGCATCTTTTACACACCAAAGGGCGACAAATCACAAGTTTTAACTTTGGATACACGCAATTTCATCATTATTTCAGATTTGACTTCCCCAAATACACAGGCATACAATAGATCTTGTTCTCCAACGTAAACGGTCCCTAGTAACTAGTGTACATTTGTAAATAAATTGAGCATCATGGCTAGAAGTGACTAAATGTTGCCTAATCTTTCTCATCGAGAAATGACACAATTACAGCAACACAAAAAGGAACTCCACCGGACAAAGTTCAGTGCTCACAAGGAGCCTCATTCAACACACACGGTTCCATTCCCATTCATGCAAAGCACGAAAGTGTAAAACTTGGGAACATACTTGAGAGCAAAGATCACATTCAATCTCATTCAAGGCACGGATGTGAATGCAACGGGATGAAATTACTGAAATGATGCCTGCCCTCGAACTGTGATGATGGACTACCCGACTCGCCAATAATATTGGCTTCTGGTGTATTGAAATACAGGAGCTGCTGGATTTGTGTGTTTTCTTACCCCCTCACCATAGTTTGTCAAATGTTTAAACAACTGAACTTATATTCAAGGTTTGTTTCTCTTCATATGTTTTACTGGTTTACATTTGTCTCAGCAACCTGTTGAATGATTCTTCTGCTTTCAAAACAAAATGACAACAGGATGAATGCACACACTTGAAAATACAATACATGCAATGTTATGCATCATAGTGATGCAACCTCCTTTCAGTTTCATACTGCATGTCAATTGAAATCCTTACTGAAATGCACACCTTCTCAAGATTGCGCTTGACTGGCGTGTCAGGCACTCAATTACAGCTGTTTTATCAAGACAATGTGTTCGTTTTGTAATATATAGTTCCGGTCTGGTGTGGCACCCCAGCTAACGCACAACGTTGCCACAATGTTGCCACAACGTTTCGTGTTAGCAGGGACTGTCTGCGGCGCGCTGGTGTGTCCCGGGCTTTAGAGTAGAGAGACAGTTCAACTGTAAGTATGAACGGCAGAAATGGATATTGCCATCCCTTTAAGTAGAGCGTCAGGGACAGCCTCCCTGGCTTACGGCCATACTAGCCTGAATACGCCCGATCTCGTCCGATCTCGGAAGCTAAGCAGGCTCGGGCCTGGTCAGTACTTGGATGGGAGACCGCCTGGGAATACCAGGTGCTGTAAGCTTTTGCATCTTTTACACACCAGAGCGCGACAAATCACGAGTTTTAACTTTGGATACACGCAATTTCATCATTATTTCAGATTTGACTTCCCCAAATACACAGGCATACAATAGATCTTGTTCTCCAACGTAAACGGTCCCTAGTAACTAGGGTACATTCGTAAATAAATTGAGCATCATGGCTAGAAGTGACTAAATGTTGCCTAATCTTTCTCATCGAGAAATGACACAATTACAGCAACACAAAAAGGAACTCCACCGGACAAAGATCAGTGCTCACAAGGAGCCTCATTCAACACACACGGTTCCATTCCCATTCATGCAAAGCACGAAAGTGTAAAACTTGGGAACATACTTGAGAGCAAAGATCACATTCAATCTCATTCAAGGCACGGATGTGAATGCAACGGGGTGAAATTACTGAAATGATGCCTGCCCTCGAACTGTGATGATGGACTACCCGACTCGCCAATAATATTGGCTTCTGGTGTATTGAAATACAGGAGCTGCTGGATTTGTGTGTTTTCTTACCCCCTCACCATAGTTTGTCAAATGTTTAAACAACTGAACTTATATTCAAGGTTTTTTTCTCTTCATATGTTTTACTGGTTTACATTTGTCTCAGCAACCTGTTGAATGATTCTTCTGCTTTCAAAACAAAATGACAACAGGATGAATGCACACACTTGAAAATACAATACATGCAATGTTATGCATCATAGTGATGCAACCTCCTTTCAGTTTCATACTGCATGTCAATTGAAATCCTTACTGAAATGCACACCTTCTCAAGATTGCGCTTGACTGGCGTGTCAGGCACTCAATTACAGCTGTTTTATCAAGACAAATGTGTTCGTTTTGTAAAATATAGTTCCGGTCTGGTGTGGCACCCCAGCTAACGCACAACGTTGCCACAACGTGGCATATTAGCAGGGACTGTCTGCGGCGCGCTGGTGTGTCCCGGGCTTTAGAGTAGAGAGACAGTTCAACTGTAAGTATGAACGGCAGAAACGGATATTGCCATCCCTTTAAGTAGAGCGTCAGGGACACCCTCCCTGGCTTACGGCCATACAAGCCTGAATACGCCCGATCTCGTCCGATCTCGGAAGCTAAGCAGGCTCGGGCCTGGTCAGTACTTGGATGGGAGACCGCCTGGGAATACCAGGTGCTGTAAGCTTTTGCATCTTTTACACACCAGAGCGCGACAAATCACGAGTTTTAACTTTGGATACACGCAATTTCATCATTATTTCAGATTTGACTTCCCCAAATACACAGGCATACAATAGATCTTGTTCTCCAACGTAAACGGTCCCTAGTAACTAGGGTACATTCGTAAATAAATTGAGCATCATGGCTAGAAGTGACTAAATGTTGCCTAATCTTTCTCATCGAGAAATGACACAATTACAGCAACACAAAAAGGAACTCCACCGGACAAAGATCAGTGCTCACAAGGAGCCTCATTCAACACACACGGTTCCATTCCCATTCATGCAAAGCACGAAAGTGTAAAACTTGGGAACATACTTGAGAGCAAAGATCACATTGAATCTCATTCAAGGCACGGATGTGAATGCAACGGGATGAAATTACTGAAATGATGCCTGCCCTCGAACTGTGATGATGGACTACCCGACTCGCCAATAATATTGGGTTCTGGTGTATTGAAATACAGGAGCTGCTGGATTTGTGTGTTTTCTTACCCCCTCACCATAGTTTGTCAAATGTTTAAACAACTGAACTTATATTCAAGGTTTGTTTCTCTTCATATGTTTTACTGGTTTACATTTGTCTCAGCAACCTGTTGAATGATTCTTCTGCTTTCAAAACAAAATGACAACAGGATGAATGCACACACTTGAAAATACAATACATGCAATGTTATGCATCATAGTGATGCAACCTCCTTTCAGTTTCATACTGCATGTCAATTGAAATCCTTACTGAAATGCACACCTTCTCAAGATTGCGCTTGACTGGCGTGTCAGGCACTCAATTACAGCTGTTTTATCAAGACAAATGTGTTCGTTTTGTAAAATATAGTTCCGGTCTGGTGTGGCACCCCAGCTAACGCACAACGTTGCCACAACGTGGCATATTAGCAGGGACTGTCTGCGGCGCGCTGGTGTGTCCCGGGCTTTAGAGTAGAGAGACAGTTCAACTGTAAGTATGAACGGCAGAAACGGATATTGCCATCCCTTTAAGTAGAGCGTCAGGGACAGCCTCCCTGGCTTACGGCCATACTAGCCTGAATACGCCCGATCTCGTCCGATCTCGGAAGCTAAGCAGGCTCGGGCCTGGTCAGTACTTGGATGGGAGACCGCCTGGGAATACCAGGTGCTGTAAGCTTTTGCATCTTTTACACACCAGAGCGCGACAAATCACGAGTTTTAACTTTGGATACACGCAATTTCATCATTATTTCAGATTTGACTTCCCCAAATACACAGGCATACAATAGATCTTGTTCTCCAACGTAAACGGTCCCTAGTAACTAGGGTACATTCGTAAATAAATTGAGCATCATGGCTAGAAGTGACTAAATGTTGCCTAATCTTTCTCATCGAGAAATGACACAATTACAGCAACACAAAAAGGAACTCCACCGGACAAAGATCAGTGCTCACAAGGAGCCTCATTCAACACACACAGTTCCATTCCCATTCATGCAAAGCACGAAAGTGTAAAACTTGGGAACATACTTGAGAGCAAAGATCACATTCAATCTCATTCAAGGCACGGATGTGAATGCAACGGGATGAAATTACTGAAATGATGCCTGCCCTCGAACTGTGATGATGGACTACCCGACTCGCCAATAATATTGGGTTCTGGTGTATTGAAATACAGGAGCTGCTGGATTTGTGTGTTTTCTTACCCCCTCACCATAGTTTGTCAAATGTTTAAACAACTGAACTTATATTCAAGGTTTGTTTCTCTTCATATGTTTTACTGGTTTACATTTGTCTCAGCAACCTGTTGAATGATTCTTCTGCTTTCAAAACAAAATGACAACAGGATGAATGCACACACTTGAAAATACAATACATGCAATGTTATGCATCATAGTGATGCAACCTCCTTTCAGTTTCATACTGCATGTCAATTGAAATCCTTACTGAAATGCACACCTTCTCAAAATTGCGCTTGACTGGCGTGTCAGGCACTCAATTACAGCTGTTTTATCAAGACAAATGTGTTCGTTTTGTAAAATATAGTTCCGGTCTGGTGTGGCACCCCAGCTAACGCACAACGTTGCCACAACGTGGCATATTAGCAGGGACTGTCTGCGGCGCGCTGGTGTGTCCCGGGCTTTAGAGTAGAGAGACAGTTCAACTGTAAGTATGAACGGCAGAAACGGATATTGCCATCCCTTTAAGTAGAGCGTCAGGGACAGCCTCCCTGGCTTACGGCCATACTAGCCTGAATACGCCCGATCTCGTCCGATCTCGGAAGCTAAGCAGGCTCGGGCCTGGTCAGTACTTGGATGGGAGACCGCCTGGGAATACCAGGTGCTGTAAGCTTTTGCATCTTTTACACACCAAAGGGCGACAAATCACGAGTTTTAACTTTGGATACACGCAATTTCATCATTATTTCAGATTTGACTTCCCCAAATACACAGGCATACAATAGATCTTGTTCTCCAACGTAAACGGTCCCTAGTAACTAGGGTACATTCGTAAATAAATTGAGCATCATGGCTAGAAGTGACTAAATGTTGCCTAATCTTTCTCATCGAGAAATGACACAATTACAGCAACACAAAAAGGAACTCCACCGGACAAAGATCAGTGCTCACAAGGAGCCTCATTCAACACACACGGTTCCATTCCCATTCATGCAAAGCACGAAAGTGTAAAACTTGGGAACATACTTGAGAGCAAAGATCACATTCAATCTCATTCAAGGCACGGATGTGAATGCAACGGGATGAAATTACTGAAATGATGCCTGCCCTCGAACTGTGATGATGGACTACCCGACTCGCCAATATATTGGGTTCTGGTGTATTGAAATACAGGAGCTGCTGGATTTGTGTGTTTTCTTACCCCCTCACCATAGTTTGTCAAATGTTTAAACAACTGAACTTATATTCAAGGTTTGTTTCTCTTCATATGTTTTACTGGTTTACATTTGTCTCAGCAACCTGTTGAATAATTCTTCTGCTTTCAAAACAAAATGACAACAGGATGAATGCACACACTTGAAAATACAATACATGCAATGTTATGCATCATAGTGATGCAACCTCCTTTCAGTTTCATACTGCATGTCAATTGAAATCCTTACTGAAATGCACACCTTCTCAAGATTGCGCTTGACTGGCGTGTCAGGCACTCAATTACAGCTGTTTTATCAAGACAAATGTGTTCGTTTTGTAAAATATAGTTCCGGTCTGGTGTGGCACCCCAGCTAACGCACAACGTTGCCACAACGTGGCATATTAGCAGGGACTGTCTGCGGCGCGCTGGTGTGTCCCGGGCTTTAGAGTAGAGAGACAGTTCAACTGTAAGTATGAACGGCAGAAACGGATATTGCCATCCCTTTAAGTAGAGCGTCAGGGACAGCCTCCCTGGCTTACGGCCATACTAGCCTGAATACGCCCGATCTCGTCCGATCTCGGAAGCTAAGCAGGCTCGGGCCTGGTCAGTACTTGGATGGGAGACCGCCTGGGAATACCAGGTGCTGTAAGCTTTTGCATCTTTTACACACCAGAGCGCGACAAATCACGAGTTTTAACTTTGGATACACGCAATTTCATCATTATTTCAGATTTGACTTCCCCAAATACACAGGCATACAATAGATCTTGTTCTCCAACGTAAACGGTCCCTAGTAACTAGGGTACATTCGTAAATAAATTGAGCATCATGGCTAGAAGTGACTAAATGTTGCCTAATCTTTCTCATCGAGAAATGACACAATTACAGCAACACAAAAAGGAACTCCACCGGACAAAGATCAGTGCTCACAAGGAGCCTCATTCAACACACACGGTTCCATTCCCATTCATGCAAAGCACGAAAGTGTAAAACTTGGGAACATACTTGAGAGCAAAGATCACATTCAATCTCATTCAAGGCACGGATGTGAATGCAACGGGATGAAATTACTGAAATGATGCCTGCCCTCGAACTGTGATGATGGACTACCCGACTCGCCAATAATATTGGGTTCTGGTGTATTGAAATACAGGAGCTGCTGGATTTGTGTGTTTTCTTACCCCCTCACCATAGTTTGTCAAATGTTTAAACAACTGAACTTATATTCAAGGTTTGTTTCTCTTCATATGTTTTACTGGTTTACATTTGTCTCAGCAACCTGTTGAATGATTCTTCTGCTTTCAAAACAAAATGACAACAGGATGAATGCACACACTTGAAAATACAATACATGCAATGTTATGCATCATAGTGATGCAACCTCCTTTCAGTTTCATACTGCATGTCAATTGAAATCCTTACTGAAATGCACACCTTCTCAAGATTGCGCTTGACTGGCGTGTCAGGCACTCAATTACAGCTGTATTATCAAGACAATGTGTTCGTTTTGTAAAATATAGTTCCGGTCTGGTGTGGCACCCCAGCTAACGCACAACGTTGCCACAACGTTTCGTGTTAGCAGGGACTGGCTGCGGCGCGCTGGTGTGTCCCGGGCTTTAGAGTAGAGAGACAGTTCAACTGCAAGTATGAGCGGCAGAAACGGATATTGCCTTCCCTTTAAGTAGAGCGTCAGGGACAGCCTCCCTGGCTTACGGCCATACTAGCCTGAATACGCCCGATCTCGTCCGATCTCGGAAGCTAAGCAGGCTCGGGCCTGGTCAGTACTTGGATGGGAGACCGCCTGGGAATACCAGGTGCTGTAAGCCTTTGCATCTTTTACACACCAAAGGGCGACAAATCACAAGTTTTAACTTTGGATACACGCAATTTCATCATTATTTCAGATTTGACTTCCCCAAATACACAGGCATACAATAGATCTTGTTCTCCAACGTAAACGGTCCCTAGTAACTAGTGTACATTTGTAAATAAATTGAGCATCATGGCTAGAAGTGACTAAATGTTGCCTAATCTTTCACATCGAGAAATGACACAATTATAGCAACACAAAAAGGAACTCCACCGGACAAAGTTCAGTGCTCACAAGGAGCCTCATTCAACACACACGGTTCCATTCCCATTCATGCAAAGCACGAAAGTGTAAAACTTGGGAACATACTTGAGAGCAAAGATCATATTCAATCTCATTCAAGGCACGGATGTGAATGCAACGGGATGAAATTACTGAAATGATGCCTGCCCTCGAACTGTGATGATGGACTACCCGACTCGCCAATAATATTGGGTTCTGGTGTATTGAAATACAGGAGCTGCTGGATTTGTGTGTTTTCTTACCCCCTCACCATAGTTTGTCAAATGTTTAAACAACTGAACTTATATTCAAGGTTTGTTTCTCTTCATATGTTTTACTGGTTTACATTTGTCTCAGCAACCTGTTGAATGATTCTTCTGCTTTCAAAACAAAATGACAAAAGGATGAATGCACACACTTGAAAATACAATACATGCAATGTTATGCATCATAGTGATGCAACCTCCTTTCAGTTTCATACTGCATGTCAATTGAAATCCTTACTGAAATGCACACCTTCTCAAGATTGCGCTTGACTGGCGTGTCAGGCACTCAATTACAGCTGTTTTATCAAGACAATGTGTTCGTTTTGTAATATATAGTTCCGGTCTGGTGTGGCACCCCAGCTAACGCACAACGTTGCCACAATGTTGCCACAACGTGGCGTGTTAGCAGGGACTGTCTGCGGCGCGCTGGTGTGTCCCGGGCTTTAGAGTAGAGAGACAGTTCAACTGTAAGTATGAACGGCAGAAACGGATATTGCCATCCCTTTAAGTAGAGCGTCAGGGACAGCCTCCCTGGCTTACGGCCATACTAGCCTGAATACGCCCGATCTCGTCCGATCTCGGAAGCTAAGCAGGCTCGGGCCTGGTCAGAACTTGGATGGAAGACCGCCTGGGAATACCAGGTGCTGTAAGCTTTTGCATCTTTTACACACCAGAGCGCGACAAATCACGAGTTTTAACTTTGGATACACGCAATTTCATCATTATTTCAGATTTGACTTCCCCAAATACACAGGCATACAATAGATCTTGTTCTCCAACGTAAACGGTCCCTAGTAACTAGGGTACATTCGTAAATAAATTGAGCATCATGGCTAGAAGTGACTAAATGTTGCCTAATCTTTCTCATCGAGAAATGACACAATTACAGCAACACAAAAAGGAACTCCACCGGACAAAGATCAGTGCTCACAAGGAGCCTCATTCAACACACACGGTTCCATTCCCATTCATGCAAAGCACGAAAGTGTAAAACTTGGGAACATACTTGAGAGCAAAGATCACATTCAATCTCATTCAAGGCACGGATGTGAATGCAACGGGGTGAAATTACTGAAATGATGCCTGCCCTCGAACTGTGATGATGGACTACCCGACTCGCCAATAATATTGGGTTCTGGTGTATTGAAATACAGGAGCTGCTGGATTTGTGTGTTTTCTTACCCCCTCACCATAGTTTGTCAAATGTTTAAACAACTGAACTTATATTCAAGGTTTGTTTCTCTTCATATGTTTTACTGGTTTACATTTGTCTCAGCAACCTGTTGAATGATTCTTCTGCTTTCAAAACAAAATGACAACAGGATGAATGCACACACTTGAAAATACAATACATGCAATGTTATGCATCATAGTGATGCAACCTCCTTTCAGTTTCATACTGCATGTCAATTGAAATCCTTACTGAAATGCACACCTTCTCAAGATTGCGCTTGACTGGCGTGTCAGGCACTCAATTACAGCTGTTTTATCAAGACAAATGTGTTCGTTTTGTAAAATATAGTTCCGGTCTGGTGTGGCACCCCAGCTAACGCACAACGTTGCCACAACGTGGCATATTAGCAGGGACTGTCTGCGGCGCGCTGGTGTGTCCCGGGCTTTAGAGTAGAGAGACAGTTCAACTGTAAGTATGAACGGCAGAAACGGATATTGCCATCCCTTTAAGTAGAGCGTCAGGGACACCCTCCCTGGCTTACGGCCATACTAGCCTGAATACGCCCGATCTCGTCCGATCTCGGAAGCTAAGCAGGCTCGGGCCTGGTCAGTACTTGGATGGGAGACCGCCTGGGAATACCAGGTGCTGTAAGCTTTTGCATCTTTTACACACCAGAGCGCGACAAATCACGAGTTTTAACTTTGGATACACGCAATTTCATCATTATTTCAGATTTGACTTCCCCAAATACACAGGCATACAATAGATCTTGTTCTCCAACGTAAACGGTCCCTAGTAACTAGGGTACATTCGTAAATAAATTGAGCATCATGGCTAGAAGTGACTAAATGTTGCCTAATCTTTCTCATCGAGAAATGACACAATTACAGCAACACAAAAAGGAACTCCACCGGACAAAGATCAGTGCTCACAAGGAGCCTCATTCAACACACACGGTTCCATTCCCATTCATGCAAAGCACGAAAGTGTAAAACTTGGGAACATACTTGAGAGCAAAGATCACATTGAATCTCATTCAAGGCACGGATGTGAATGCAACGGGATGAAATTACTGAAATGATGCCTGCCCTCGAACTGTGATGATGGACTACCCGACTCGCCAATAATATTGGGTTCTGGTGTATTGAAATACAGGAGCTGCTGGATTTGTGTGTTTTCTTACCCCCTCACCATAGTTTGTCAAATGTTTAAACAACTGAACTTATATTCAAGGTTTGTTTCTCTTCATATGTTTTACTGGTTTACATTTGTCTCAGCAACCTGTTGAATGATTCTTCTGCTTTCAAAACAAAATGACAACAGGATGAATGCACACACTTGAAAATACAATACATGCAATGTTATGCATCATAGTGATGCAACCTCCTTTCAGTTTCATACTGCATGTCAATTGAAATCCTTACTGAAATGCACACCTTCTCAAGATTGCGCTTGACTGGCGTGTCAGGCACTCAATTACAGCTGTTTTATCAAGACAAATGTGTTCGTTTTGTAAAATATAGTTCCGGTCTGGTGTGGCACCCCAGCTAACGCACAACGTTGCCACAACGTGGCATATTAGCAGGGACTGTCTGCGGCGCGCTGGTGTGTCCCGGGCTTTAGAGTAGAGAGACAGTTCAACTGTAAGTATGAACGGCAGAAACGGATATTGCCATCCCTTTAAGTAGAGCGTCAGGGACAGCCTCCCTGGCTTACGGCCATACTAGTCTGAATACGCCCGATCTCGTCCGATCTCGGAAGCTAAGCAGGCTCGGGCCTGGTCAGTACTTGAATGGGAGACCGCCTGGGAATACCAGGTGCTGTAAGCTTTTGCATCTTTTACACACCAGAGCGCGACAAATCACGAGTTTTAACTTTGGATACACGCAATTTCATCATTATTTCAGATTTGACTTCCCCAAATACACAGGCATACAATAGATCTTGTTCTCCAACGTAAACGGTCCCTAGTAACTAGGGTACATTCGTAAATAAATTGAGCATCATGGCTAGAAGTGACTAAATGTTGCCTAATCTTTCTCATCGAGAAATGACACAATTACAGCAACACAAAAAGGAACTCCACCGGACAAAGATCAGTGCTCACAAGGAGCCTCATTCAACACACACGGTTCCATTCCCATTCATGCAAAGCACGAAAGTGTAAAACTTGGGAACATACTTGAGAGCAAAGATCACATTCAATCTCATTCAAGGCACGGATGTGAATGCAACGGGGTGAAATTACTGAAATGATGCCTGCCCTCGAACTGTGATGATGGACTACCCGACTCGCCAATAATATTGGGTTCTGGTGTATTGAAATACAGGAGCTGCTGGATTTGTGTGTTTTCTTACCCCCTCACCATAGTTTGTCAAATGTTTAAACAACTGAACTTATATTCAAGGTTTGTTTCTCTTCATATGTTTTACTGGTTTACATTTGTCTCAGCAACCTGTTGAATGATTCTTCTGCTTTCAAAACAAAATGACAACAGGATGAATGCACACACTTGAAAATACAATACATGCAATGTTATGCATCATAGTGATGCAACCTCCTTTCAGTTTCATACTGCATGTCAATTGAAATCCTTACTGAAATGCACACCTTCTCAAGATTGCGCTTGACTGGCGTGTCAGGCACTCAATTACAGCTGTTTTATCAAGACAAATGTGTTCGTTTTGTAAAATATAGTTCCGGTCTGGTGTGGCACCCCAGCTAACGCACAACGTTGCCACAACGTGGCATATTAGCAGGGACTGTCTGCGGCGCGCTGGTGTGTCCCGGGCTTTAGAGTAGAGAGACAGTTCAACTGTAAGTATGAACGGCAGAAACGGATATTGCCATCCCTTTAAGTAGAGCGTCAGGGACAGCCTCCCTGGCTTACGGCCATACTAGCCTGAATACGCCTGATCTCGTCCGATCTCGGAAGCTAAGCAGGCTCGGGCCTGGTCAGTACTTGGATGGGAGACCGCCTGGGAATACCAGGTGCTGTAAGCTTTTGCATCTTTTACACACCAGAGCGCGACAAATCACGAGTTTTAACTTTGGATACACGCAATTTCATCATTATTTCAGATTTGACTTCCCCAAATACACAGGCATACAATAGATCTTGTTCTCCAACGTAAACGGTCCCTAGTAACTAGGGTACATTCGTAAATAAATTGAGCATCATGGCTAGAAGTGACTAAATGTTGCCTAATCTTTCTCATCGAGAAATGACACAATTACAGCAACACAAAAAGGAACTCCACCGGACAAAGATCAGTGCTCACAAGGAGCCTCATTCAACACACACGGTTCCATTGCCATTCATGCAAAGCACGAAAGTGTAAAACTTGGGAACATACTTGAGAGCAAAGATCACATTCAATCTCATTCAAGGCACGGATGTGAATGCAACGGGATGAAATTACTGAAATGATGCCTGCCCTCGAACTGTGATGATGGACTACCCGACTCGCCAATAATATTGGGTTCTGGTGTATTGAAATACAGGAGCTGCTGGATTTGTGTGTTTTCTTACCCCCTCACCATAGTTTGTCAAATGTTTAAACAACTGAACTTATATTCAAGGTTTGTTTCTCTTCATATGTTTTACTGGTTTACATTTGTCTCAGCAACCTGTTGAATGATTCTTCTGCTTTCAAAACAAAATGACAACAGGATGAATGCACACACTTGAAAATACAATACATGCAATGTTATGCATCATAGTGATGCAACCTCCTTTCAGTTTCATACTGCATGTCAATTGAAATCCTTACTGAAATGCACACCTTCTCAAGATTGCGCTTGACTGGCGTGTCAGGCACTCAATTACAGCTGTTTTATCAAGACAAATGTGTTCGTTTTGTAAAATATAGTTCCGGTCTGGTGTGGCACCCCAGCTAACGCACAACGTTGCCACAACGTGGCATATTAGCAGGGACTGTCTGCGGCGCGCTGGTGTGTCCCGGGCTTTAGAGTAGAGAGACAGTTCAACTGTAAGTATGAACGGCAGAAACGGATATTGCCATCCCTTTAAGTAGAGCGTCAGGGACAGCCTCCCTGGCTTACGGCCATACTAGCCTGAATACGCCCGATCTCGTCCGATCTCGTCCGATCTCGGAAGCTAAGCAGGCTCGGGCCTGGTCAGTACTTGGATGGGAGACCGCCTGGGAATACCAGGTGCTGTAAGCTTTTGCATCTTTTACACACCAAAGGGCGACAAATCACGAGTTTTAACTTTGGATACACGCAATTTCATCATTATTTCAGATTTGACTTCCCCAAATACACAGGCATACAATAGATCTTGTTCTCCAACGTAAACGGTCCCTAGTAACTAGGGTACATTCGTAAATAAATTGAGCATCATGGCTAGAAGTGACTAAATGTTGCCTAATCTTTCTCATCGAGAAATGACACAATTACAGCAACACAAAAAGGAACTCCACCGGACAAAGATCAGTGCTCACAAGGAGCCTCATTCAACACACACGGTTCCATTCCCATTCATGCAAAGCACGAAAGTGTAAAACTTGGGAACATACTTGAGAGCAAAGATCACATTCAATCTCATTCAAGGCACGGATGTGAATGCAACGGGATGAAATTACTGAAATGATGCCTGCCCTCGAACTGTGATGATGGACTACCCGACTCGCCAATAATATTGGGTTCTGGTGTATTGAAATACAGGAGCTGCTGGATTTGTGTGTTTTCTTACCCCCTCACCATAGTTTGTCAAATGTTTAAACAACTGAACTTATATTCAAGGTTTGTTTCTCTTCATATGTTTTACTGGTTTACATTTGTCTCAGCAACCTGTTGAATGATTCTTCTGCTTTCAAAACAAAATGACAACAGGATGAATGCACACACTTGAAAATACAATACATGCAATGTTATGCATCATAGTGATGCAACCTCCTTTCAGTTTCATACTGCATGTCAATTGAAATCCTTACTGAAATGCACACCTTCTCAAGATTGCGCTTGACTGGCGTGTCAGGCACTCAATTACAGCTGTTTTATCAAGACAAATGTGTTCGTTTTGTAAAATATAGTTCCGGTCTGGTGTGGCACCCCAGCTAACGCACAACGTTGCCACAACGTGGCATATTAGCAGGGACTGTCTGCGGCGCGCTGGTGTGTCCCGGGCTTTAGAGTAGAGAGACAGTTCAACTGTAAGTATGAACGGCAGAAACGGATATTGCCATCCCTTTAAGTAGAGCGTCAGGGACAGCCTCCCTGGCTTACGGCCATACTAGCCTGAATACGCCCGATCTCGTCCGATCTCGGAAGCTAAGCAGGCTCGGGCCTGGTCAGTACTTGGATGGGAGACCGCCTGGGAATACCAGGTGCTGTAAGCTTTTGCATCTTTTACACACCAGAGCGCGACAAATCACGAGTTTTAACTTTGGATACACGCAATTTCATCATTATTTCAGATTTGACTTCCCCAAATACACAGGCATACAATAGATCTTGTTCTCCAACGTAAACGGTCCCTAGTAACTAGGGTACATTCGTAAATAAATTGAGCATCATGGCTAGAAGTGACTAAATGTTGCCTAATCTTTCTCATCGAGAAATGACACAATTACAGCAACACAAAAAGGAACTCCACCGGACAAAGATCAGTGCTCACAAGGAGCCTCATTCAACACACACGGTTCCATTCCCATTCATGCAAAGCACGAAAGTGTAAAACTTGGGAACATACTTGAGAGCAAAGATCACATTCAATCTCATTCAAGGCACGGATGTGAATGCAACGGGATGAAATTACTGAAATGATGCCTGCCCTCGAACTGTGATGATGGACTACCCGACTCGCCAATAATATTGGGTTCTGGTGTATTGAAATACAGGAGCTGCTGGATTTGTGTGTTTTCTTACCCCCTCACCATAGTTTGTCAAATGTTTAAACAACTGAACTTATATTCAAGGTTTGTTTCTCTTCATATGTTTTACTGGTTTACATTTGTCTCAGCAACCTGTTGAATGATTCTTCTGCTTTCAAAACAAAATGACAAAAGGATGAATGCACACACTTGAAAATACAATACATGCAATGTTATGCATCATAGTGATGCAACCTCCTTTCAGTTTCATACTGCATGTCAATTGAAATCCTTACTGAAATGCACACCTTCTCAAGATTGCGCTTGACTGGCGTGTCAGGCACTCAATTACAGCTGTTTTATCAAGACAATGTGTTCGTTTTGTAATATATAGTTCCGGTCTGGTGTGGCACCCCAGCTAACGCACAACGTTGCCACAATGTTGCCACAACGTGGCGTGTTAGCAGGGACTGTCTGCGGCGCGCTGGTGTGTCCCGGGCTTTAGAGTAGAGAGACAGTTCAACTGTAAGTATGAACGGCAGAAACGGATATTGCCTTCCCTTTAAGTAGAGCGTCAGGGACAGCCTCCCTGGCTTACGGCCATACTAGCCTGAATACGCCCGATCTCGTCCGATCTCGGAAGCTAAGGAGGCTTGGGCCTGGTCAGTACTTGTATGGGAGACCACCTGGGAATACCAGGTGCTGTAAGCTTTTGCATCTTTTACACACCAGAGGGCGACAAATCACGAGTTTTAACTTTGGATACACGCAATTTCATCATTATTTCAGATTTGACTTCCCCAAATACACAGGCATACAATAGATCTTGTTCTCCAACGTAAACGGTCCCTAGTAACTAGGGTACATTCGTAAATAAATTGAGCATCATGGCTAGAAGTGACTAAATGTTGCCTAATCTTTCTCATCGAGAAATGACACAATTACAGCAACACAAAAAGGAACTCCACCGGACAAAGTTCAGTGCTCACAAGGAGCCTCATTCAACACACACGGTTCCATTCCCATTCATGCAAAGCACGAAAGTGTAAAACTTGGGAACATACTTGAGAGCAAAGATCACATTGAATCTCATTCAAGGCACGGATGTGAATGCAACGGGATGAAATTACTGAAATGATGCCTGCCCTCGAACTGTGATGATGGACTACCCGACTCGCCAATAATGTTGGGTTCTGGTG
>NC_089857.1:7782500-7795000 GCF_036373705.1 Amia ocellicauda | reverse complement strand
GATGCCTGCCCTCGAACTGTGATGATGGACTACCCGACTCGCCAATAATATTGGGTTCTGGTGTATTGAAATACAGGAGCTGCTGGATTTGTGTGTTTTCTTACCCCCTCACCATAGTTTGTCAAATGTTTAAACAACTGAACTTATATTCAAGGTTTGTTTCTCTTCATATGTTTTACTGGTTTACATTTGTCTCAGCAACCTGTTGAATGATTCTTCTGCTTTCAAAACAAAATGACAACAGGATGAATGCACACACTTGAAAATACAATACATGCAATGTTATGCATCATAGTGATGCAACCTCCTTTCAGTTTCATACTGCATGTCAATTGAAATCCTTACTGAAATGCACACCTTCTCAAGATTGCGCTTGACTGGCATGTCAGGCACTCAATTACAGCTGTATTATCAAGACAATGTGTTCGTTTTGTAAAATATAGTTCCGGTCTGGTGTGGCACCCCAGCTAACGCACAACGTTGCCACAATGTTGCCACAACGTGGCGTCTTAGCAGGGACTGTCTGCGGCGCGCTGGTGTGTCCCGGGCTTTAGAGTAGAGAGACAGTTCAACTGTAAGTATGAACGGCAGAAACGGATATTGCCTTCCCTTTAAGTAGAGCGTCAGGGACAGCATTCCTGGCTTACGGCCATACTAGCCTGAATACGCCCGATCTCGTCCGATCTCGGAAGCTAAGCAGGCTCGGGCCTGGTCAGTACTTGCATGGGAGACCGCCTGGGAATACCAGGTGCTGTAAGCTTTTGCATCTTTTACACACCAGAGGGCGACAAATCACGAGTTTTAACTTTGGATACACGCAATTTCATCATTATTTCAGATTTGACTTCCCCAAATACACAGGCATACAATAGATCTTGTTCTCCAACGTAAACGGTCCCTAGTAACTAGGGTACATTCGTAAATAAATTGAGCATCATGGCTAGAAGTTACTAAATTTTGCCTAATCTTTCTCATCGAGAAATGACACAATTACAGCAACACAAAAAGGAACTCCACCGGACAAAGTTCAGTGCTCACAAGGAGCCTCATTCAACTCACACGGTTCCATTCCCATTCATGCAAAGCACGAAAGTGTCAAACTTGGGAACATACTTGAGAGCAAAGATCACATTCAATCTCATTCAAGGCACGGATGTGAATGCAACGGGATGAAATTACTGAAATGATGCCTGCCCTCGAACTGTGATGATGGACTACCCGACTCGCCAATAATATTGGGTTCTGGTGTATTGAAATACAGGAGCTGCTGGATTTGTGTGTTTTCTTACCCCCTCACCATAGTTTGTCAAATGTTTAAACAACTGAACTTATATTCAAGGTTTGTTTCTCTTCATATGTTTTACTGGTTTACATTTGTCTCAGCAACCTGTTGAATGATTCTTCTGCTTTCAAAACAAAATGACAACAGGATGAATGCACACACTTGAAAATACAATACATGCAATGTTATGCATCATAGTGATGCAACCTCCTTTCAGTTTCATACTGCATGTCAATTGAAATCCTTACTGAAATGCACACCTTCTCAAGATTGCGCTTGACTGGCGTGTCAGGCACTCAATTACAGCTGTTTTATCAAGACAAATGTGTTCGTTTTGTAAAATATAGTTCCGGTCTGGTGTGGCACCCCAGCTAACGCACAACGTTGCCACAACGTTTCGTGTTAGCAGGGACTGTCTGCGGCGCGCTGGTGTGTCCCGGGCTTTAGAGTAGAGAGACAGTTCAACTGTAAGTATGAACGGCAGAAACGGATATTGCCTTCCCTTTAAGTAGAGCGTCAGGGACAGCCTCCCTGGCTTACGGCCATACTAGCCTGAATACGCCCGATCTCGTCCGATCTCGGAAGCTAAGCAGGCTCGGGCCTGGTCAGTACTTGGATGGGAGACCGCCTGGGAATACCAGGTGCTGTAAGCTTTTGCATCTTTTACACACCAGAGCGCGACAAATCACGAGTTTTAACTTTGGATACACGCAATTTCATCATTATTTCAGATTTGACTTCCCCAAATACACAGGCATACAATAGATCTTGTTCTCCAACGTAAACGGTCCCTAGTAAATAGGGTACATTCGTAAATAAATTGAGCATCATGGCTAGAAGTGACTAAATGTTGCCTAATCTTTCTCATCGAGAAATGACACAATTACAGCAACACAAAAAGGAACTCCACCGGACAAAGATCAGTGCTCACAAGGAGCCTCATTCAACACACACGGTTCCATTCCCATTCATGCAAAGCACGAAAGTGTAAAACTTGGGAACATACTTGAGAGCAAAGATCACATTCAATCTCATTCAAGGCACGGATGTGAATGCAACGGGATGAAATTACTGAAATGATGCCTGCCCTCGAACTGTGATGATGGACTACCCGACTCGCCAATAATATTGGGTTCTGGTGTATTGAAATACAGGAGCTGCTGGATTTGTGTGTTTTCTTACCCCCTCACCATAGTTTGTCAAATGTTTAAACAACTGAACTTATATTCAAGGTTTGTTTCTCTTCATATGTTTTACTGGTTTACATTTGTCTCAGCAACCTGTTGAATGATTCTTCTGCTTTCAAAACAAAATGACAACAGGATGAATGCACACACTTGAAAATACAATACATGCAATGTTATGCATCATAGTGATGCAACCTCCTTTCAGTTTCATACTGCATGTCAATTGAAATCCTTACTGAAATGCACACCTTCTCAAGATTGCGCTTGACTGGCGTGTCAGGCACTCAATTACAGCTGTATTATCAAGACAATATGTTCGTTTTGTAATATATAGTTCCGGTCTGGTGTGGCACCCCAGCTAACGCACAACGTTGCCACAACGTTTCGTGTTAGCAGGGACTGTCTGCGGCGCGCTGGTGTGTCCCGGACTTTAGAGTAGAGAGAGAGTTCAACTGCAAGTATGAGCGGCAGAAACGGATATTGCCTTCCCTTTAAGTAGAGCGTCAGGGACAGCCTCCCTGGCTTACGGCCATACTAGCCTGAATACGCCCGATCTCGTCCGATCTCGGAAGCTAAGCAGGCTCGGGCCTGGTCAGTACTTGGATGGGAGACCGCCTGGGAATACCAGGTGCTGTAAGCTTTTGCATCTTTTACACACCAGAGGGCGACAAATCACGAGTTTTAACTTTGGATACACGCAATTTCATCATTATTTCAGATTTGACTTCCCCAAATACACAGGCATACAATAGATCTTGTTCTCCAACGTAAACGGTCCCTAGTAACTAGGGTACATTCGTAAATAAATTGAGCATCATGGCTAGAAGTGACTAAATGTTGCCTAATCTTTCTCATCGAGAAATGACACAATTACAGCAACACAAAAAGGAACTCCACCGGACAAAGTTCAGTGCTCACAAGGAGCCTCATTCAACACACACGGTTCCATTCCCATTCATGCAAAGCACGAAAGTGTAAAACTTGGGAACATACTTGAGAGCAAAGATCACATTCAATCTCATTCAAGGCACGGATGTGAATGCAACGGGATGAAATTACTGAAATGATGCCTGCCCTCGAACTGTGATGATGGACTACCCGACTCGCCAATAATATTGGGTTCTGGTGTATTGAAATACAGGAGCTGCTGGATTTGTGTGTTTTCTTACCCCCTCACCATAGTTTGTCAAATGTTTAAACAACTGAACTTATATTCAAGGTTTGTTTCTCTTCATATGTTTTACTGGTTTACATTTGTCTCAGCAACCTGTTGAATGATTCTTCTGCTTTCAAAACAAAATGACAACAGGATGAATGCACACACTTGAAAATACAATACATGCAATGTTATGCATCATAGTGATGCAACCTCCTTTCAGTCTCATACTGCATGTCAATAGAAATCCTTACTGAAATGCACACCTTCTCAAGATTGCGCTTGACTGGCGTGTCAGGCACTCAATTACAGCTGTTTTATCAAGAGAATGTGTTCGTTTTGTAATATATAGTTCCGGTCTGGTGTGGCACCCCAGCTAACGCACAACGTTGCCACAATGTTGCCACAACGTGGCGTGTTAGCAGGGACTGTCTGCGGCGCGCTGGTGTGTCCCGGGCTTTAGAGTAGAGAGACAGTTCAACTGTAAGTATGAGCGGCAGAAACGGATATTGCCTTCCCTTTAAGTAGAGCGTCAGGGACAGCCTCCCTGGCTTACGGCCATACTAGCCTGAATACGCCCGATCTCGGAAGCTAAGCAGGCTCGGGCCTGGTCAGTACTTGGATGGGAGACCGCCTGGGAATACCAGGTGCTGTAAGCTTTTGCATCTTTTACACACCAGAGGGCGACAAATCACGAGTTTTAACTTTGGATACACGCAATTTCATCATTATTTCAGATTTGACTTCCCCAAATACACAGGCATACAATAGATCTTGTTCTCCAACGTAAACGGTCCCTAGTAACTAGGGTACATTCGTAAATAAATTGAGCATCATGGCTAGAAGTGACTAAATGTTGCCTAATCTTTCTCATCGAGAAATGACACAATTACAGCAACACAAAAAGGAACTCCACCGGACAAAGTTCAGTGCTCACAAGGAGCCTCATTCAACACACACGGTTCCATTCCCATTCATGCAAAGCACGAAAGTGTAAAACTTGGGAACATACTTGAGAGCAAAGATCACATTCAATCTCATTCAAGGCACGGATGTGAATGCAACGGGATGAAATTACTGAAATGATGCCTGCCCTCGAACTGTGATGATGGACTACCCGACTCGCCAATAATATTGGGTTCTGGTGTATTGAAATACAGGAGCTGCTGGATTTGTGTGTTTTCTTACCCCCTCACCATAGTTTGTCAAATGTTTAAACAACTGAACTTATATTCAAGGTTTGTTTCTCTTCATATGTTTTACTGGTTTACATTTGTCTCAGCAACCTGTTGAATGATTCTTCTGCTTTCAAAACAAAATGACAACAGGATGAATGCACACACTTGAAAATACAATACATGCAATGTTATGCATCATAGTGATGCAACCTCCTTTCAGTTTCATACTGCATGTCAATAGAAATCCTTACTGAAATGCACACCTTCTCAAGATTGCGCTTGACTGGCGTGTCAGGCACTCAATTACAGCTGTTTTATCAAGAGAATGTGTTCGTTTTGTAATATATAGTTCCGGTCTGGTGTGGCACCCCAGCTAACGCACAACGTTGCCACAATGTTGCCACAACGTGGCGTGTTAGCAGGGACTGTCTGCGGCGCGCTGGTGTGTCCCGGGCTTTAGAGTAGAGAGACAGTTCAACTGTAAGTATGAACGGCAGAAACGGATATTGCCTTCCCTTTAAGTAGAGCGTCAGGGACAGCCTCATAGGCTTACGGCCATACTAGCCTGAATACGCCCGATCTCGTCCGATCTCGGAAGCTAAGCAGGCTCGGGCCTGGTCAGTACTTGGATGGGAGACCGCCTGGGAATACCAGGTGCTGTAAGCTTTTGCATCTTTTACACACCAGAGGGCGACAAATCACGAGTTTTAACTTTGGATACACGCAATTTCATCATTATTTCAGATTTGACTTCCCCAAATACACAGGCATACAATAGATCTTGTTCTCCAACGTAAACGGTCCCTAGTAACTAGGGTACATTCGTAAATAAATTGAGCATCATGGCTAGAAGTGACTAAATGTTGCCTAATCTTTCTCATCGAGAAATGACACAATTACAGCAACACAAAAAGGAACTCCACCGGACAAAGATCAGTGCTCACAAGGAGCCTCATTCAACACACACGGTTCCATTCCCATTCATGCAAAGCACGAAAGTGTAAAACTTGGGAACATACTTGAGAGCAAAGATCACATTCAATCTCATTCAAGGCACGGATGTGAATGCAACGGGATGAAATTACTGAAAAGATGCCTGCCCTCGAACTGTGATGATGGACTACCCGACTCGCCAATAATATTGGGTTCTGGTGTATTGAAATACAGGAGCTGCTCGATTTGTGTGTTTTCTTACCCCCTCACCATAGTTTGTCAAATGTTTAAACAACTGAACTTATATTCAAGGTTTGTTTCTCTTCATATGTTTTACTGGTTTACATTTGTCTCAGCAACCTGTTGAATGATTCTTCTGCTTTCAAAACAAAATGACAACAGGATGAATGCACACACTTGAAAATACAATACATGCAATGTTATGCATCATAGTGATGCAACCTCCTTTCAGTTTCATACTGTATGTCAATTGAAATCCTTATTGAAATGCACACCTTCTCAAGATTGAGCTTGACTGGCGTGTCAGGCACTCAATTACAGCTGTATTATCAAGACAATGTGTTCGTTTTGTAATATATAGTTCCGGTCTGGTGTGGCACCCCAGCTAACGCACAACGTTGCCACAATGTTGCCACAACGTGGCGTGTTAGCAGGGACTGTCTGCGGCGCGCTGGTGTGTCCCGGGCTTTAGAGTAGAGAGACAGTTCAACTGTAAGTATGAACGGCAGAAACGGATATTGCCTTCCCTTTAAGTAGAGCGTCAGGGACAGCCTCCCTGGCTTACGGCCATACTAGCCTGAATACGCCCGATCTCGTCCGATCTCGGAAGCTAAGCAGGCTCGGGCCTGGTCAGTACTTGGATGGGAGACCGCCTGGGAATACCAGGTGCTGTAAGCTTTTGCATCTTTTACACACCAGAGCGCGACAAATCACGAGTTTTAACTTTGGATACACGCAATTTCATCATTATTTCAGATTTGACTTCCCCAAATACACAGGCATACAATAGATCTTGTTCTCCAACGTAAACGGTCCCTAGTAAATAGGGTACATTCGTAAATAAATTGAGCATCATGGCTAGAAGTGACTAAATGTTGCCTAATCTTTCTCATCGAGAAATGACACAATTACAGCAACACAAAAAGGAACTCCACCGGACAAAGATCAGTGCTCACAAGGAGCCTCATTCAACACACACGGTTCCATTCCCATTCATGCAAAGCACGAAAGTGTAAAACTTGGGAACATACTTGAGAGCAAAGATCACATTCAATCTCATTCAAGGCACGGATGTGAATGCAACGGGATGAAATTACTGAAATGATGCCTGCCCTCGAACTGTGATGATGGACTACCCGACTCGCCAATAATATTGGGTTCTGGTGTATTGAAATACAGGAGCTGCTGGATTTGTGTGTTTTCTTACCCCCTCACCATAGTTTGTCAAATGTTTAAACAACTGAACTTATATTCAAGGTTTGTTTCTCTTCATATGTTTTACTGGTTTACATTTGTCTCAGCAACCTGTTGAATGATTCTTCTGCTTTCAAAACAAAATGACAACAGGATGAATGCACACACTTGAAAATACAATACATGCAATGTTATGCATCATAGTGATGCAACCTCCTTTCAGTTTCATACTGCATGTCAATTGAAATCCTTACTGAAATGCACACCTTCTCAAGATTGCGCTTGACTGGCGTGTCAGGCACTCAATTACAGCTGTTTTATCAAGACAAATGTGTTCGTTTTGTAAAATATAGTTCCGGTCTGGTGTGGCACCCCAGCTAACGCACAACGTTGCCACAACGTTTCGTGTTAGCAGGGACTGTCTGCGGCGCGCTGGTGTGTCCCGGGCTTTAGAGTAGAGAGACAGTTCAACTGTAAGTATGAACGGCAGAAACGGATATTGCCTTCCCTTTAAGTAGAGCGTCAGGGACAGCCTCCCTGGCTTACGGCCATACTAGCCTGAATACGCCCGATCTCGTCCGATCTCGGAAGCTAAGCAGGCTCGGGCCTGGTCAGTACTTGGATGGGAGACCGCCTGGGAATACCAGGTGCTGTAAGCTTTTGCATCTTTTACACACCAGAGCGCGACAAATCACGAGTTTTAACTTTGGATACACGCAATTTCATCATTATTTCAGATTTGACTTCCCCAAATACACAGGCATACAATAGATCTTGTTCTCCAACGTAAACGGTCCCTAGTAACTAGGGTACATTCGTAAATAAATTGAGCATCATGGCTAGAAGTGACTAAATGTTGCCTAATCTTTCTCATCGAGAAATGACACAATTACAGCAACACAAAAAGGAACTCCACCGGACAAAGATCAGTGCTCACAAGGAGCCTCATTCAACACACACGGTTCCATTCCCATTCATGCAAAGCACGAAAGTGTAAAACTTGGGAACATACTTGAGAGCAAAGATCACATTCAATCTCATTCAAGGCACGGATGTGAATGCAACGGGATGAAATTACTGAAATGATGCCTGCCCTCGAACTGTGATGATGGACTACCCGACTCGCCAATAATATTGGGTTCTGGTGTATTGAAATACAGGAGCTGCTGGATTTGTGTGTTTTCTTACCCCCTCACCATAGTTTGTCAAATGTTTAAACAACTGAACTTATATTCAAGGTTTGTTTCTCTTCATATGTTTTACTGGTTTACATTTGTCTCAGCAACCTGTTGAATGATTCTTCTGCTTTCAAAACAAAATGACAACAGGATGAATGCACACACTTGAAAATACAATACATGCAATGTTATGCATCATAGTGATGCAACCTCCTTTCAGTTTCATACTGCATGTCAATTGAAATCCTTATTGAAATGCACACCTTCTCAAGATTGCGCTTGACTGGCGTGTCAGGCACTCAATTACAGCTGTATTATCAAGACAATATGTTCGTTTTGTAATATATAGTTCCGGTCTGGTGTGGCACCCCAGCTAACGCACAACGTTGCCACAACGTTTCGTGTTAGCAGGGACTGTCTGCGGCGCGCTGGTGTGTCCCGGACTTTAGAGTAGAGAGAGAGTTCAACTGCAAGTATGAGCGGCAGAAACGGATATTGCCTTCCCTTTAAGTAGAGCGTCAGGGACAGCCTCCCTGGCTTACGGCCATACTAGCCTGAATACGCCCGATCTCGTCCGATCTCGGAAGCTAAGCAGGCTCGGGCCTGGTCAGTACTTGGATGGGAGACCGCCTGGGAATACCAGGTGCTGTAAGCTTTTGCATCTTTTACACACCAGAGGGCGACAAATCACGAGTTTTAACTTTGGATACACGCAATTTCATCATTATTTCAGATTTGACTTCCCCAAATACACAGGCATACAATAGATCTTGTTCTCCAACGTAAACGGTCCCTAGTAACTAGGGTACATTCGTAAATAAATTGAGCATCATGGCTAGAAGTGACTAAATGTTGCCTAATCTTTCTCATCGAGAAATGACACAATTACAGCAACACAAAAAGGAACTCCACCGGACAAAGTTCAGTGCTCACAAGGAGCCTCATTCAACACACACGGTTCCATTCCCATTCATGCAAAGCACGAAAGTGTAAAACTTGGGAACATACTTGAGAGCAAAGATCACATTCAATCTCATTCAAGGCACGGATGTGAATGCAACGGGATGAAATTACTGAAATGATGCCTGCCCTCGAACTGTGATGATGGACTACCCGACTCGCCAATAATATTGGGTTCTGGTGTATTGAAATACAGGAGCTGCTGGATTTGTGTGTTTTCTTACCCCCTCACCATAGTTTGTCAAATGTTTAAACAACTGAACTTATATTCAAGGTTTGTTTCTCTTCATATGTTTTACTGGTTTACATTTGTCTCAGCAACCTGTTGAATGATTCTTCTGCTTTCAAAACAAAATGACAACAGGATGAATGCACACACTTGAAAATACAATACATGCAATGTTATGCATCATAGTGATGCAACCTCCTTTCAGTTTCATACTGCATGTCAATAGAAATCCTTACTGAAATGCACACCTTCTCAAGATTGCGCTTGACTGGCGTGTCAGGCACTCAATTACAGCTGTTTTATCAAGAGAATGTGTTCGTTTTGTAATATATAGTTCCGGTCTGGTGTGGCACCCCAGCTAACGCACAACGTTGCCACAATGTTGCCACAACGTGGCGTGTTAGCAGGGACTGTCTGCGGCGCGCTGGTGTGTCCCGGGCTTTAGAGTAGAGAGACAGTTCAACTGTAAGTATGAACGGCAGAAACGGATATTGCCTTCCCTTTAAGTAGAGCGTCAGGGACAGCCTCCCTGGCTTACGGCCATACTAGCCTGAATACGCCCGATCTCGTCCGATCTCGGAAGCTAAGCAGGCTCGGGCCTGGTCAGTACTTGGATGGGAGACCGCCTGGGAATACCAGGTGCTGTAAGCTTTTGCATCTTTTACACACCAGAGGGCGACAAATCACGAGTTTTAACTTTGGATACACGCAATTTCATCATTATTTCAGATTTGACTTCCCCAAATACACAGGCATACAATAGATCTTGTTCTCCAACGTAAACGGTCCCTAGTAACTAGGGTACATTCGTAAATAAATTGAGCATCATGGCTAGAAGTGACTAAATGTTGCCTAATCTTTCTCATCGAGAAATGACACAATTACAGCAACACAAAAAGGAACTCCACCGGACAAAGTTCAGTGCTCACAAGGAGCTTCATTCAACACACACGGTTCCATTCCCATTCATGCAAAGCACGAAAGTGTAAAACTTGGGAACATACTTGAGAGCAAAGATCACATTCAATCTCATTCAAGGCACGGATGTGAATGCAACGGGATGAAATTACTGAAATGATGCCTGCCCTCGAACTGTGATGATGGACTACCCGACTCGCCAATAATATTGGGTTCTGGTGTATTGAAATACAGGAGCTGCTGGATTTGTGTGTTTTCTTACCCCCTCACCATAGTTTGTCAAATGTTTAAACAACTGAACTTATATTCAAGGTTTGTTTCTCTTCATATGTTTTACTGGTTTACATTTGTCTCAGCAACCTGTTGAATGATTCTTCTGCTTTCAAAACAAAATGACAACAGGATGAATGCACACACTTGAAAATACAATACATGCAATGTTATGCATCATAGTGATGCAACCTCCTTTCAGTTTCATACTGCATGTCAATTGAAATCCTTACTGAAATGCACACCTTCTCAAGATTGCGCTTGACTGGCGTGTCAGGCACTCAATTACAGCTGTTTTATCAAGACAATGTGTTCGTTTTGTAATATATAGTTCCGGTCTGGTGTGGCACCCCAGCTAACGCACAACGTTGCCACAACGTTTCGTGTTAGCAGGGACTGTCTGCGGCGCGCTGGTGTGTCCCGGACTTTAGAGTAGAGAGACAGTTCAATTGCAAGTATGAGCGGAAGAAACGGATATTGCCTTCCCTTTAAGTAGAGCGTCAGGGACAGCCTCCCTGGCTTACGGCCATACTAGCCTGAATACGCCCGATCTCGTCCGATCTCGGAAGCTAAGCAGGCTCGGGCCTGGTCAGTACTTGGATGGGAGACCGCCTGGGAATACCAGGTGCTGTAAGCTTTTGCATCTTTTACACACCAGAGGGCGACAAATCACGAGTTTTAACTTTGGATACACGCAATTTCATCATTATTTCAGATTTGACTTCCCCAAATACACAGGCATAGAATAGATCTTGTTCTCCAACGTAAACGGTCCCTAGTAACTAGTGTACATTCGTAAATAAATTGAGCATCATGGCTAGAAGTGACTAAATGTTGCCTAATCTTTCTCATCGAGAAATGACACAATTACAGCAACACAAAAAGGAACTCCACCGGACAAAGTTCAGTGCTCACAAGGAGCCTCATTCAACACACACGGTTCCATTCCCATTCATGCAAAGCACGAAAGTGTAAAACTTGGGAAAATACTTGAGAGCAAAGATCACATTCAATCTCATTCAAGGCACGGATGTGAATGCAACGGGATGAAATTACTGAAATGATGCCTGCCCTCGAACTGTGATGATGGACTACCCGACTCGCCAATAATATTGGGTTCTGGTGTATTGAAATACAGGAGCTGCTGGATTTGTGTGTTTTCTTACCCCCTCACCATAGTTTGTCAAATGTTTAAACAACTGAACTTATATTCAAGGTTTGTTTCTCTTCATATGTTTTACTGGTTTACATTTGTCTCAGCAACCTGTTGAATGATTCTTCTGCTTTCAAAACAAAATGACAACAGGATGAATGCACACACTTGAAAATACAATACATGCAATGTTATGCATCATAGTGATGCAACCTCCTTTCAGTTTCATACTGCATGTCAATTGAAATCCTTACTGAAATGCACACCTTCTCAAGATTGCGCTTGACTGGCGTGTCAGGCACTCAATTACAGCTGTTTTATCAAGAGAATGTGTTCGTTTTGTAATATATAGTTCCGGTCTGGTGTGGCACCCCAGCTAACGCACAACGTTGCCACAATGTTGCCACAACGTGGCGTGTTAGCAGGGACTGTCTGCGGCTGCGCTGGTGTGTCCCGGGCTTTAGAGTAGAGAGACAGTTCAACTGTAAGTATGAACGGCAGAAACGGATATTGCCTTCCCTTTAAGTAGAACGTCAGGGACAGCCTCCCCGGCTTACGGCCATACTAGCCTGAATACGCCAGATCTCGTCCGATCTCGGAAGCTAAGCAGGCTCGGGCCTGG
>NC_089857.1:7727500-7777500 GCF_036373705.1 Amia ocellicauda | reverse complement strand
TGACACAATTACAGCAACACAAAAAGGAACTCCACCGGACAAAGTTCAGTGCTCACAAGGAGCCTCATTCAACTCACACGGTTCCATTCCCATTCATGCAAAGCACGAAAGTGTAAAACTTGGGAACATACTTGAGAGCAAAGATCACATTCAATCTCATTCAAGGCACGGATGTGAATGCAACGGGATGAAATTACTGAAATGATGCCTGCCCTCGAACTGTGATGATGGACTACCCGACTCGCCAATAATATTGGGTTCTGGTGTATTGAAATACAGGAGCTGCTGGATTTGTGTGTTTTCTTACCCCCTCACCATAGTTTGTCAAATGTTTAAACAACTGAACTTATATTCAAGGTTTGTTTCTCTTCATATGTTTTACTGGTTTACATTTGTCTCAGCAACCTGTTGAATGATTCTTCTGCTTTCAAAACAAAATGACAACAGGATGAATGCACACACTTGAAAATACAATACATGCAATGTTATGCATCATAGTGATGCAACCTCCTTTCAGTTTCATACTGCATGTCAATTGAAATCCTTACTGAAATGCACACCTTCTCAAGATTGCGCTTGACTGGCGTGTCAGGCACTCAATTACAGCTGTTTTATCAAGACAAATGTGTTCGTTTTGTAAAATATAGTTCCGGTCTGGTGTGGCACCCCAGCTAACGCACAACGTTGCCACAACGTTTCGTGTTAGCAGGGACTGTCTGCGGCGCGCTGGTGTGTCCCGGGCTTTAGAGTAGAGAGACAGTTCAACTGTAAGTATGAACGGCAGAAACGGATATTGCCTTCCCTTTAAGTAGAGCGTCAGGGACAGCCTCCCTGGCTTACGGCCATACTAGCCTGAATACGCCCGATCTCGTCCGATCTCGGAAGCTAAGCAGGCTCGGGCCTGGTCAGTACTTGGATGGGAGACCGCCTGGGAATACCAGGTGCTGTAAGCTTTTGCATCTTTTACACACCAGAGCGCGACAAATCACGAGTTTTAACTTTGGATACACGCAATTTCATCATTATTTCAGATTTGACTTCCCCAAATACACAGGCATACAATAGATCTTGTTCTCCAACGTAAACGGTCCCTAGTAAATAGGGTACATTCGTAAATAAATTGAGCATCATGGCTAGAAGTGACTAAATGTTGCCTAATCTTTCTCATCGAGAAATGACACAATTACAGCAACACAAAAAGGAACTCCACCGGACAAAGATCAGTGCTCACAAGGAGCCTCATTCAACACACACGGTTCCATTCCCATTCATGCAAAGCACGAAAGTGTAAAACTTGGGAACATACTTGAGAGCAAAGATCACATTCAATCTCATTCAAGGCACGGATGTGAATGCAACGGGATGAAATTACTGAAATGATGCCTGCCCTCGAACTGTGATGATGGACTACCCGACTCGCCAATAATATTGGGTTCTGGTGTATTGAAATACAGGAGCTGCTGGATTTGTGTGTTTTCTTACCCCCTCACCATAGTTTGTCAAATGTTTAAACAACTGAACTTATATTCAAGGTTTGTTTCTCTTCATATGTTTTACTGGTTTACATTTGTCTCAGCAACCTGTTGAATGATTCTTCTGCTTTCAAAACAAAATGACAACAGGATGAATGCACACACTTGAAAATACAATACATGCAATGTTATGCATCATAGTGATGCAACCTCCTTTCAGTTTCATACTGCATGTCAATTGAAATCCTTACTGAAATGCACACCTTCTCAAGATTGCGCTTGACTGGCGTGTCAGGCACTCAATTACAGCTGTATTATCAAGACAATATGTTCGTTTTGTAATATATAGTTCCGGTCTGGTGTGGCACCCCAGCTAACGCACAACGTTGCCACAACGTTTCGTGTTAGCAGGGACTGTCTGCGGCGCGCTGGTGTGTCCCGGACTTTAGAGTAGAGAGAGAGTTCAACTGCAAGTATGAGCGGCAGAAACGGATATTGCCTTCCCTTTAAGTAGAGCGTCAGGGACAGCCTCCCTGGCTTACGGCCATACTAGCCTGAATACGCCCGATCTCGTCCGATCTCGGAAGCTAAGCAGGCTCGGGCCTGGTCAGTACTTGGATGGGAGACCGCCTGGGAATACCAGGTGCTGTAAGCTTTTGCATCTTTTACACACCAGAGGGCGACAAATCACGAGTTTTAACTTTGGATACACGCAATTTCATCATTATTTCAGATTTGACTTCCCCAAATACACAGGCATACAATAGATCTTGTTCTCCAACGTAAACGGTCCCTAGTAACTAGGGTACATTCGTAAATAAATTGAGCATCATGGCTAGAAGTGACTAAATGTTGCCTAATCTTTCTCATCGAGAAATGACACAATTACAGCAACACAAAAAGGAACTCCACCGGACAAAGTTCAGTGCTCACAAGGAGCCTCATTCAACACACACGGTTCCATTCCCATTCATGCAAAGCACGAAAGTGTAAAACTTGGGAACATACTTGAGAGCAAAGATCACATTCAATCTCATTCAAGGCACGGATGTGAATGCAACGGGATGAAATTACTGAAATGATGCCTGCCCTCGAACTGTGATGATGGACTACCCGACTCGCCAATAATATTGGGTTCTGGTGTATTGAAATACAGGAGCTGCTGGATTTGTGTGTTTTCTTACCCCCTCACCATAGTTTGTCAAATGTTTAAACAACTGAACTTATATTCAAGGTTTGTTTCTCTTCATATGTTTTACTGGTTTACATTTGTCTCAGCAACCTGTTGAATGATTCTTCTGCTTTCAAAACAAAATGACAACAGGATGAATGCACACACTTGAAAATACAATACATGCAATGTTATGCATCATAGTGATGCAACCTCCTTTCAGTCTCATACTGCATGTCAATAGAAATCCTTACTGAAATGCACACCTTCTCAAGATTGCGCTTGACTGGCGTGTCAGGCACTCAATTACAGCTGTTTTATCAAGAGAATGTGTTCGTTTTGTAATATATAGTTCCGGTCTGGTGTGGCACCCCAGCTAACGCACAACGTTGCCACAATGTTGCCACAACGTGGCGTGTTAGCAGGGACTGTCTGCGGCGCGCTGGTGTGTCCCGGGCTTTAGAGTAGAGAGACAGTTCAACTGTAAGTATGAGCGGCAGAAACGGATATTGCCTTCCCTTTAAGTAGAGCGTCAGGGACAGCCTCCCTGGCTTACGGCCATACTAGCCTGAATACGCCCGATCTCGGAAGCTAAGCAGGCTCGGGCCTGGTCAGTACTTGGATGGGAGACCGCCTGGGAATACCAGGTGCTGTAAGCTTTTGCATCTTTTACACACCAGAGGGCGACAAATCACGAGTTTTAACTTTGGATACACGCAATTTCATCATTATTTCAGATTTGACTTCCCCAAATACACAGGCATACAATAGATCTTGTTCTCCAACGTAAACGGTCCCTAGTAACTAGGGTACATTCGTAAATAAATTGAGCATCATGGCTAGAAGTGACTAAATGTTGCCTAATCTTTCTCATCGAGAAATGACACAATTACAGCAACACAAAAAGGAACTCCACCGGACAAAGTTCAGTGCTCACAAGGAGCCTCATTCAACACACACGGTTCCATTCCCATTCATGCAAAGCACGAAAGTGTAAAACTTGGGAACATACTTGAGAGCAAAGATCACATTCAATCTCATTCAAGGCACGGATGTGAATGCAACGGGATGAAATTACTGAAATGATGCCTGCCCTCGAACTGTGATGATGGACTACCCGACTCGCCAATAATATTGGGTTCTGGTGTATTGAAATACAGGAGCTGCTGGATTTGTGTGTTTTCTTACCCCCTCACCATAGTTTGTCAAATGTTTAAACAACTGAACTTATATTCAAGGTTTGTTTCTCTTCATATGTTTTACTGGTTTACATTTGTCTCAGCAACCTGTTGAATGATTCTTCTGCTTTCAAAACAAAATGACAACAGGATGAATGCACACACTTGAAAATACAATACATGCAATGTTATGCATCATAGTGATGCAACCTCCTTTCAGTTTCATACTGCATGTCAATAGAAATCCTTACTGAAATGCACACCTTCTCAAGATTGCGCTTGACTGGCGTGTCAGGCACTCAATTACAGCTGTTTTATCAAGAGAATGTGTTCGTTTTGTAATATATAGTTCCGGTCTGGTGTGGCACCCCAGCTAACGCACAACGTTGCCACAATGTTGCCACAACGTGGCGTGTTAGCAGGGACTGTCTGCGGCGCGCTGGTGTGTCCCGGGCTTTAGAGTAGAGAGACAGTTCAACTGTAAGTATGAATGGCAGAAACGGATATTGCCTTCCCTTTAAGTAGAGCGTCAGGGACAGCCTCCCTGGCTTACGGCCATACTAGCCTGAATACGCCCGATCTCGTCCGATCTCGGAAGCTAAGCAGGCTCGGGCCTGGTCAGTACTTGGATGGGAGACCGCCTGGGAATACCAGGTGCTGTAAGCTTTTGCATCTTTTACACACCAGAGGGCGACAAATCACGAGTTTTAACTTTGGATACACGCAATTTCATCATTATTTCAGATTTGACTTCCCCAAATACACAGGCATACAATAGATCTTGTTCTCCAACGTAAACGGTCCCTAGTAACTAGGGTACATTCGTAAATAAATTGAGCATCATGGCTAGAAGTGACTAAATGTTGCCTAATCTTTCTCATCGAGAAATGACACAATTACAGCAACACAAAAAGGAACTCCACCGGACAAAGATCAGTGCTCACAAGGAGCCTCATTCAACACACACGGTTCCATTCCCATTCATGCAAAGCACGAAAGTGTAAAACTTGGGAACATACTTGAGAGCAAAGATCACATTCAATCTCATTCAAGGCACGGATGTGAATGCAACGGGATGAAATTACTGAAAAGATGCCTGCCCTCGAACTGTGATGATGGACTACCCGACTCGCCAATAATATTGGGTTCTGGTGTATTGAAATACAGGAGCTGCTCGATTTGTGTGTTTTCTTACCCCCTCACCATAGTTTGTCAAATGTTTAAACAACTGAACTTATATTCAAGGTTTGTTTCTCTTCATATGTTTTACTGGTTTACATTTGTCTCAGCAACCTGTTGAATGATTCTTCTGCTTTCAAAACAAAATGACAACAGGATGAATGCACACACTTGAAAATACAATACATGCAATGTTATGCATCATAGTGATGCAACCTCCTTTCAGTTTCATACTGCATGTCAATTGAAATCCTTACTGAAATGCACACCTTCTCAAGATTGCGCTTGACTGGCATGTCAGGCACTCAATTACAGCTGTATTATCAAGACAATGTGTTCGTTTTGTAAAATATAGTTCCGGTCTGGTGTGGCACCCCAGCTAACGCACAACGTTGCCACAATGTTGCCACAACGTGGCGTCTTAGCAGGGACTGTCTGCGGCGCGCTGGTGTGTCCCGGGCTTTAGAGTAGAGAGACAGTTCAACTGTAAGTATGAACGGCAGAAACGGATATTGCCTTCCCTTTAAGTAGAGCGTCAGGGACAGCATTCCTGGCTTACGGCCATACTAGCCTGAATACGCCCGATCTCGTCCGATCTCGGAAGCTAAGCAGGCTCGGGCCTGGTCAGTACTTGCATGGGAGACCGCCTGGGAATACCAGGTGCTGTAAGCTTTTGCATCTTTTACACACCAGAGGGCGACAAATCACGAGTTTTAACTTTGGATACACGCAATTTCATCATTATTTCAGATTTGACTTCCCCAAATACACAGGCATACAATAGATCTTGTTCTCCAACGTAAACGGTCCCTAGTAACTAGGGTACATTCGTAAATAAATTGAGCATCATGGCTAGAAGTTACTAAATGTTGCCTAATCTTTCTCATCGAGAAATGACACAATTACAGCAACACAAAAAGGAACTCCACCGGACAAAGTTCAGTGCTCACAAGGAGCCTCATTCAACACACACGGTTCCATTCCCATTCATGCAAAGCACGAAAGTGTAAAACTTGGGAACATACTTGAGAGCAAAGATCACATTCAATCTCATTCAAGGCACGGATGTGAATGCAACGGGATGAAATTACTGAAATGATGCCTGCCCTCGAACTGTGATGATGGACTACCCGACTCGCCAATAATATTGGGTTCTGGTGTATTGAAATACAGGAGCTGCTGGATTTGTGTGTTTTCTTACCCCCTCACCATAGTTTGTCAAATGTTTAAACAACTGAACTTATATTCAAGGTTTGTTTCTCTTCATATGTTTTACTGGTTTACATTTGTCTCAGCAACCTGTTGAATGATTCTTCTGCTTTCAAAACAAAATGACAACAGGATGAATGCACACACTTGAAAATACAATACATGCAATGTTATGCATCATAGTGATGCAACCTCCTTTCAGTTTCATACTGTATGTCAATTGAAATCCTTATTGAAATGCACACCTTCTCAAGATTGAGCTTGACTGGCGTGTCAGGCACTCAATTACAGCTGTATTATCAAGACAATGTGTTCGTTTTGTAATATATAGTTCCGGTCTGGTGTGGCACCCCAGCTAACGCACAACGTTGCCACAATGTTGCCACAACGTGGCGTGTTAGCAGGGACTGTCTGCGGCGCGCTGGTGTGTCCCGGGCTTTAGAGTAGAGAGACAGTTCAACTGTAAGTATGAACGGCAGAAACGGATATTGCCTTCCCTTTAAGTAGAGCGTCAGGGACAGCCTCCCTGGCTTACGGCCATACTAGCCTGAATACGCCCGATCTCGTCCGATCTCGGAAGCTAAGCAGGCTCGGGCCTGGTCAGTACTTGGATGGGAGACCGCCTGGGAATACCAGGTGCTGTAAGCTTTTGCATCTTTTACACACCAGAGCGCGACAAATCACGAGTTTTAACTTTGGATACACGCAATTTCATCATTATTTCAGATTTGACTTCCCCAAATACACAGGCATACAATAGATCTTGTTCTCCAACGTAAACGGTCCCTAGTAAATAGGGTACATTCGTAAATAAATTGAGCATCATGGCTAGAAGTGACTAAATGTTGCCTAATCTTTCTCTTCGAGAAATGACACAATTACAGCAACACAAAAAGGAACTCCACCGGACAAAGATCAGTGCTCACAAGGAGCCTCATTCAACACACACGGTTCCATTCCCATTCATGCAAAGCACGAAAGTGTAAAACTTGGGAACATACTTGAGAGCAAAGATCACATTCAATCTCATTCAAGGCACGGATGTGAATGCAACGGGATGAAATTACTGAAATGATGCCTGCCCTCGAACTGTGATGATGGACTACCCGACTCGCCAATAATATTGGGTTCTGGTGTATTGAAATACAGGAGCTGCTGGATTTGTGTGTTTTCTTACCCCCTCACCATAGTTTGTCAAATGTTTAAACAACTGAACTTATATTCAAGGTTTGTTTCTCTTCATATGTTTTACTGGTTTACATTTGTCTCAGCAACCTGTTGAATGATTCTTCTGCTTTCAAAACAAAATGACAACAGGATGAATGCACACACTTGAAAATACAATACATGCAATGTTATGCATCATAGTGATGCAACCTCCTTTCAGTTTCATACTGCATGTCAATTGAAATCCTTACTGAAATGCACACCTTCTCAAGATTGCGCTTGACTGGCGTGTCAGGCACTCAATTACAGCTGTTTTATCAAGAGAATGTGTTCGTTTTGTAATATATAGTTCCGGTCTGGTGTGGCACCCCAGCTAACGCACAACGTTGCCACAATGTTGCCACAACGTGGCGTGTTAGCAGGGACTGTCTGCGGCTGCGCTGGTGTGTCCCGGGCTTTAGAGTAGAGAGACAGTTCAACTGTAAGTATGAACGGCAGAAACGGATATTGCCTTCCCTTTAAGTAGAACGTCAGGGACAGCCTCCCCGGCTTGCGGCCATACTAGCCTGAATACGCCAGATCTCGTCCGATCTCGGAAGCTAAGCAGGCTCGGGCCTGGTCAGTACTTGGATGGGAGACCGCCTGGGAATACCAGGTGCTGTAAGCTTTTGCATCTTTTACACACCAGAGGGCGACAAATCACGAGTTTTAACTTTAAATACACGCAATTTCATCATTATTTCAGATTTGACTTCCCCAAATACACAGGCATACAATAGATCTTGTTCTCCAACGTAAACGGTCCCTAGTAACTAGGGTACATTCGTAAATAAATTGAGCATCATGGCTAGAAGTGACTAAATGTTGCCTAATCTTTCTCATCGAGAAATGACACAATTACAGCAACACAAAAAGGAACTCCACCGGACAAAGATCAGTGCTCACAAGGAGCCTCATTCAACACACACGGTTCCATTCCCATTCATGCAAAGCACGAAAGTGTAAAACTTGGGAACATACTTGAGAGCAAAGATCACATTCAATCTCATTCAAGGCACGGATGTGAATGCAACGGGATGAAATTACTGAAAAGATGCCTGCCCTCGAACTGTGATGATGGACTACCCGACTCGCCAATAATATTGGGTTCTGGTGTATTGAAATACAGGAGCTGCTCGATTTGTGTGTTTTCTTACCCCCTCACCATAGTTTGTCAAATGTTTAAACAACTGAACTTATATTCAAGGTTTGTTTCTCTTCATATGTTTTACTGGTTTACATTTGTCTCAGCAACCTGTTGAATGATTCTTCTGCTTTCAAAACAAAATGACAACAGGATGAATGCACACACTTGAAAATACAATACATGCAATGTTATGCATCATAGTGATGCAACCTCCTTTCAGTTTCATACTGCATGTCAATTGAAATCCTTACTGAAATGCACACCTTCTCAAGATTGCGCTTGACTGGCATGTCAGGCACTCAATTACAGCTGTATTATCAAGACAATGTGTTCGTTTTGTAAAATATAGTTCCGGTCTGGTGTGGCACCCCAGCTAACGCACAACGTTGCCACAATGTTGCCACAACGTGGCGTCTTAGCAGGGACTGTCTGCGGCGCGCTGGTGTGTCCCGGGCTTTAGAGTAGAGAGACAGTTCAACTGTAAGTATGAACGGCAGAAACGGATATTGCCTTCCCTTTAAGTAGAGCGTCAGGGACAGCATTCCTGGCTTACGGCCATACTAGCCTGAATACGCCCGATCTCGTCCGATCTCGGAAGCTAAGCAGGCTCGGGCCTGGTCAGTACTTGCATGGGAGACCGCCTGGGAATACCAGGTGCTGTAAGCTTTTGCATCTTTTACACACCAGAGGGCGACAAATCACGAGTTTTAACTTTGGATACACGCAATTTCATCATTATTTCAGATTTGACTTCCCCAAATACACAGGCATACAATAGATCTTGTTCTCCAACGTAAACGGTCCCTAGTAACTAGGGTACATTCGTAAATAAATTGAGCATCATGGCTAGAAGTTACTAAATGTTGCCTAATCTTTCTCATCGAGAAATGACACAATTACAGCAACACAAAAAGGAACTCCACCGGACAAAGTTCAGTGCTCACAAGGAGCCTCATTCAACACACACGGTTCCATTCCCATTCATGCAAAGCACGAAAGTGTAAAACTTGGGAACATACTTGAGAGCAAAGATCACATTCAATCTCATTCAAGGCACGGATGTGAATGCAACGGGATGAAATTACTGAAATGATGCCTGCCCTCGAACTGTGATGATGGACTACCCGACTCGCCAATAATATTGGGTTCTGGTGTATTGAAATACAGGAGCTGCTGGATTTGTGTGTTTTCTTACCCCCTCACCATAGTTTGTCAAATGTTTAAACAACTGAACTTATATTCAAGGTTTGTTTCTCTTCATATGTTTTACTGGTTTACATTTGTCTCAGCAACCTGTTGAATGATTCTTCTGCTTTCAAAACAAAATGACAACAGGATGAATGCACACACTTGAAAATACAATACATGCAATGTTATGCATCATAGTGATGCAACCTCCTTTCAGTTTCATACTGCATGTCAATTGAAATCCTTACTGAAATGCACACCTTCTCAAGATTGCGCTTGACTGGCATGTCAGGCACTCAATTACAGCTGTATTATCAAGACAATGTGTTCGTTTTGTAAAATATAGTTCCGGTCTGGTGTGGCACCCCAGCTAACGCACAACGTTGCCACAATGTTGCCACAACGTGGCGTCTTAGCAGGGACTGTCTGCGGCGCGCTGGTGTGTCCCGGGCTTTAGAGTAGAGAGACAGTTCAACTGTAAGTATGAACGGCAGAAACGGATATTGCCTTCCCTTTAAGTAGAGCGTCAGGGACAGCATTCCTGGCTTACGGCCATACTAGCCTGAATACGCCCGATCTCGTCCGATCTCGAAAGCTAAGCAGGCTCGGGCCTGGTCAGTACTTGCATGGGAGACCGCCTGGGAATACCAGGTGCTGTAAGCTTTTGCATCTTTTACACACCAGAGGGCGACAAATCACGAGTTTTAACTTTGGATACACGCAATTTCATCATTATTTCAGATTTGACTTCCCCAAATACACAGGCATACAATAGATCTTGTTCTCCAACGTAAACGGTCCCTAGTAACTAGGGTACATTCGTAAATAAATTGAGCATCATGGCTAGAAGTTACTAAATGTTGCCTAATCTTTCTCATCGAGAAATGACACAATTACAGCAACACAAAAAGGAACTCCACCGGACAAAGTTCAGTGCTCACAAGGAGCCTCATTCAACACACACGGTTCCATTCCCATTCATGCAAAGCACGAAAGTGTAAAACTTGGGAACATACTTGAGAGCAAAGATCACATTCAATCTCATTCAAGGCACGGATGTGAATGCAACGGGATGAAATTACTGAAATGATGCCTGCCCTCGAACTGTGATGATGGACTACCCGACTCGCCAATAATATTGGGTTCTGGTGTATTGAAATACAGGAGCTGCTGGATTTGTGTGTTTTCTTACCCCCTCACCATAGTTTGTCAAATGTTTAAACAACTGAACTTATATTCAAGGTTTGTTTCTCTTCATATGTTTTACTGGTTTACATTTGTCTCAGCAACCTGTTGAATGATTCTTCTGCTTTCAAAACAAAATGACAACAGGATGAATGCACACACTTGAAAATACAATACATGCAATGTTATGCATCATAGTGATGCAACCTCCTTTCAGTTTCATACTGTATGTCAATTGAAATCCTTATTGAAATGCACACCTTCTCAAGATTGAGCTTGACTGGCGTGTCAGGCACTCAATTACAGCTGTATTATCAAGACAATGTGTTCGTTTTGTAATATATAGTTCCGGTCTGGTGTGGCACCCCAGCTAACGCACAACGTTGCCACAATGTTGCCACAACGTGGCGTGTTAGCAGGGACTGTCTGCGGCGCGCTGGTGTGTCCCGGGCTTTAGAGTAGAGAGACAGTTCAACTGTAAGTATGAACGGCAGAAACGGATATTGCCTTCCCTTTAAGTAGAGCGTCAGGGACAGCCTCCCTGGCTTACGGCCATACTAGCCTGAATACGCCCGATCTCGTCCGATCTCGGAAGCTAAGCAGGCTCGGGCCTGGTCAGTACTTGGATGGGAGACCGCCTGGGAATACCAGGTGCTGTAAGCTTTTGCATCTTTTACACACCAGAGCGCGACAAATCACGAGTTTTAACTTTGGATACACGCAATTTCATCATTATTTCAGATTTGACTTCCCCAAATACACAGGCATACAATAGATCTTGTTCTCCAACGTAAACGGTCCCTAGTAAATAGGGTACATTCGTAAATAAATTGAGCATCATGGCTAGAAGTGACTAAATGTTGCCTAATCTTTCTCTTCGAGAAATGACACAATTACAGCAACACAAAAAGGAACTCCACCGGACAAAGATCAGTGCTCACAAGGAGCCTCATTCAACACACACGGTTCCATTCCCATTCATGCAAAGCACGAAAGTGTAAAACTTGGGAACATACTTGAGAGCAAAGATCACATTCAATCTCATTCAAGGCACGGATGTGAATGCAACGGGATGAAATTACTGAAATGATGCCTGCCCTCGAACTGTGATGATGGACTACCCGACTCGCCAATAATATTGGGTTCTGGTGTATTGAAATACAGGAGCTGCTGGATTTGTGTGTTTTCTTACCCCCTCACCATAGTTTGTCAAATGTTTAAACAACTGAACTTATATTCAAGGTTTGTTTCTCTTCATATGTTTTACTGGTTTACATTTGTCTCAGCAACCTGTTGAATGATTCTTCTGCTTTCAAAACAAAATGACAACAGGATGAATGCACACACTTGAAAATACAATACATGCAATGTTATGCATCATAGTGATGCAACCTCCTTTCAGTTTCATACTGCATGTCAATTGAAATCCTTACTGAAATGCACACCTTCTCAAGATTGCGCTTGACTGGCGTGTCAGGCACTCAATTACAGCTGTTTTATCAAGAGAATGTGTTCGTTTTGTAATATATAGTTCCGGTCTGGTGTGGCACCCCAGCTAACGCACAACGTTGCCACAATGTTGCCACAACGTGGCGTGTTAGCAGGGACTGTCTGCGGCTGCGCTGGTGTGTCCCGGGCTTTAGAGTAGAGAGACAGTTCAACTGTAAGTATGAACGGCAGAAACGGATATTGCCTTCCCTTTAAGTAGAACGTCAGGGACAGCCTCCCCGGCTTGCGGCCATACTAGCCTGAATACGCCAGATCTCGTCCGATCTCGGAAGCTAAGCAGGCTCGGGCCTGGTCAGTACTTGGATGGGAGACCGCCTGGGAATACCAGGTGCTGTAAGCTTTTGCATCTTTTACACACCAGAGGGCGACAAATCACGAGTTTTAACTTTGGATACAAGCAATTTCATCATTATTTCAGATTTGACTTCCCCAAATACACAGGCATACAATAGATCTTGTTCTCCAACGTAAACGGTCCCTAGTAACTAGGGTACATTCGTAAATAAATTGAGCATCATGGCTAGAAGTGACTAAATGTTGCCTAATCTTTCTCATCGAGAAATGACACAATTACAGCAACACAAAAAGGAACTCCACCGGACAAAGTTCAGTGCTCACAAGGAGCTTCATTCAACACACACGGTTCCATTCCCATTCATGCAAAGCACGAAAGTGTAAAACTTGGGAACATACTTGAGAGCAATGATCACATACAATCTCATTCAAGGCACGGATGTGAATGCAACGGGATGAAATTACTGAAATGATGCCTGCCCTCGAACTGTGATGATGGACTACCCGACTCGCCAATAATATTGGGTTCTGGTGTATTGAAATACAGGAGCTGCTGGATTTGTGTGTTTTCTTACCCCCTCACCATAGTTTGTCAAATGTTTAAACAACTGAACTTATATTCAAGGTTTGTTTCTCTTCATATGTTTTACTGGTTTACATTTGTCTCAGCAACCTGTTGAATGATTCTTCTGCTTTCAAAACAAAATGACAACAGGATGAATGCACACACTTGAAAATACAATACATGCAATGTTATGCATCATAGTGATGCAACCTCCTTTCAGTTTCATACTGCATGTCAATTGAAATCCTTACTGAAATGCACACCTTATCAAGATTGCGCTTGACTGGCGTGTCAGGCACTCAATTACAGCTGTTTTATCAAGACAATGTGTTCGTTTTGTAATATATAGTTCCGGTCTGGTGTGGCACCCCAACTAACGCACAACGTTGCCACAACGTTGCCTCAACGTGGCGTGTTAGCAGGGACTGTCTGCGGCGCGCTGGTGTGTCCCGGGCTTTAGAGTAGAGAGACAGTTCAACTGTAAGTATGATCGGCAGAAACGGATATTGCCTTCCCTTTAAGTAGAGCGTCAGGGACAGCCTCCCTGGCTTACGGCCATACTAGCCTGAATACGCCCGATCTCGACCGATCTCGGAAGCCAGGCAGCCTCGGGCCTGGTCAGTACTTGGATGGGAGACCGCCTGGGAATACCAGGTGCTGTAAGCTTTTGCACCTTTTACACACCAGAGGGCGACAAATCACGAGTTTTAACTTTGGATACACACAATTTCATCATTATTTCAGATTTTACTTCCCCAAATACACAGGCATACAATAGATCTTGATCTCCAACGTAAACGGTCCCTAGTAACTAGGGTACATTCGTAAATTAATTGAGCATCATGGCTAGAAGTGACTCAATGTTGCCTAATCTTTCTCATCAAGAAATGACACAATTACAGCAACACAAAAAGGAACTCCACCACACAAAGTTCAGTGCTCACAAGGAGACTCATTCAACACACACGGTTCCATTCCCATTCATGCAAAGCACGAAAGTGTAAAACTTGGGAACATACTTGAGAGCAAAGATCACATTCAATCTCATTCAAGGCACGGATGTGAATGCAACGGGATGAAATTACTGAAATGATGCCTGCCCTCGAACTGTGATGATGGACTACCCGACTCGCCAATAATATTGGGTTCTGGTGTATTGAAATACAGGAGCTGCTGGATTTGTGTGTTTTCTTACCCCCTCACCATAGTTTGTCAAATGTTTAAACAACTGAACTTATATTCAAGGTTTGTTTCTCTTCATATGTTTTACTGGTTTACATTTGTCTCAGCAACCTGTTGAATGATTCTTCTGCTTTCAAAACAAAATGACAACAGGATGAATGCACACACTTGAAAATACAATACATGCAATGTTATGCATCATAGTGATGCAACCTCCTTTCAGTTTCATACTGCATGTCAATTGAAATCCTTACTGAAATACACACCTTCTCAAGATTGCGCTTGACTGGCGTGTCAGGCACTCAATTACAGCTGTTTTATCAAGACAATGTGTTCGTTTTGTAAAATATAGTTCCGGTCTGGTGTGGCACCCCAGCAAACGCACAACGTTGCCACAACGTTGCCACAACGTGGCGAGTTAGCAGGGACTGTCTGCGGCGCGCTGGTGTGTCCCGGGCTTTAGAGTAGAGAGACAGTTCAACTGTAAGTATGAACGGCAGAAACGGATATTGCCTTCCCTTTAAGTAGAGCGTCAGGGACAGCCTCCCTGGCTTACGGCCATACTAGCCTGAATACGCCCGATCTCGACCGATCTCGGAAGCCAGGCAGGCTCGGGCCTGGTCAGTACTTGGATGGGAGACCGCCTGGGAATACCAGGTGCTGTAAGCTTTTGCACCTTTTACACACCAGAGGGCGACAAATCACGAGTTTTAACTTTGGATACACACAATTTCATCATTATTTCAGATTTTACTTCCCCAAATACACAGGCATACAATAGATCTTGATCTCCAACGTAAACGGTCCCTAGTAACTAGGGTACATTCGTAAATTAATTGAGCATCATGGCTAGAAGTGACTCAATGTTGCCTAATCTTTCTCATCAAGAAATGACACAATTACAGCAACACAAAAAGGAACTCCACCACACAAAGTTCAGTGCTCACAAGGAGACTCATTCAACACACACGGTTCCATTCCCATTCATGCAAAGCACGAAAGTGTAAAACTTGGAAACATACTTGAGAGCAAAGATCACATTCAATCTCATTCAAGGCACGGATGTGAATGCAACGGGATGAAATTACTGAAATGATGCCTGCCCTCGAACTGTGATGATGGACTACCCGACTCGCCAATAATATTGGGTTCTGGTGTATTGAAATACAGGAGCTGCTGGATTTGTGTGTTTTCTTACCCCCTCACCATAGTTTGTCAAATGTTTAAACAACTGAACTTATATTCAAGGTTTGTTTCTCTTCATATGTTTTACTGGTTTACATTTGTCTCAGCAACCTGTTGAATGATTCTTCTGCTTTCAAAACAAAATGACAACAGGATGAATGCACACACTTGAAAATACAATACATGCAATGTTATTCATCATAGTGATGCAACCTCCTTTCAGTTTCATACTGCATGTCAATTGAAATCCTTACTGAAATGCACACCTTCTCAAGATTGCGCTTGACTGGCGTGTCAGGCACTCAATTACAGCTGTTTTATCAAGACAATGTGTTCGTTTTGTAAAATATAGTTCCGGTCTGGTGTGGCACCCCAACTAACGCACAACGTTGCCACAACGTTGCCACAACGTGGCGTGTTAGCAGGGACTGTCTGCGGCGCGCTGGTGTGTCCCGGGCTTTAGAGTAGAGAGACAGTTCAACTGTAAGTATGATCGGCAGAAACGGATATTGCCTTCCCTTTAAGTAGAGCGTCAGGGACAGCCTCCCTGGCTTACGGCCATACTAGCCTGAATACGCCCGATCTCGACCGATCTCGGAAGCCAGGCAGCCTCGGGCCTGGTCAGTACTTGGATGGGAGACCGCCTGGGAATACCAGGTGCTGTAAGCTTTTGCACCTTTTACACACCAGAGGGCGACAAATCACGAGTTTTAACTTTGGATACACACAATTTCATCATTATTTCAGATTTTACTTCCCCAAATACACAGGCATACAATAGATCTTGATCTCCAACGTAAACGGTCCCTAGTAACTAGGGTACATTCGTAAATTAATTGAGCATCATGGCTAGAAGTGACTCAATGTTGCCTAATCTTTCTCATCAAGAAATGACACAATTACAGCAACACAAAAAGGAACTCCACCACACAAAGTTCAGTGCTCACAAGGAGACTCATTCAACACACACGGTTCCATTCCCATTCATGCAAAGCACGAAAGTGTAAAACTTGGGAACATACTTGAGAGCAAAGATCACATTCAATCTCATTCAAGGCACGGATGTGAATGCAACGGGATGAAATTACTGAAATGATGCCTGCCCTCGAACTGTGATGATGGACTACCCGACTCGCCAATAATATTGGGTTCTGGTGTATTGAAATACAGGAGCTGCTGGATTTGTGTGTTTTCTTACCCCCTCACCATAGTTTGTCAAATGTTTAAACAACTGAACTTATATTCAAGGTTTGTTTCTCTTCATATGTTTTACTGGTTTACATTTGTCTCAGCAACCTGTTGAATGATTCTTCTGCTTTCAAAACAAAATGACAACAGGATGAATGCACACACTTGAAAATACAATACATGCAATGTTATGCATCATAGTGATGCAACCTCCTTTCAGTTTCATACTGCATGTCAATTGAAATCCTTACTGAAATGCACACCTTCTCAAGATTGCGCTTGACTGGCGTGTCAGGCACTCAATTACAGCTGTTTTATCAAGACAATGTGTTCGTTTTGTAATACATAGGTCTGGTGTGGCACCCCAGCTAACGCACAACGTTGCCACAACGTTTCGTGTTAGCAGGGACTGTCTGTGGCGCGCTGGTGTGTCCCGGACTTTAGAGTAGAGAGACAGTTCAACTGCAAGTATGAGCGGCAGAAACGGATATTGCCTTCCCTTTAAGTAGAGCGTCAGGGACAGCCTCCCTGGCTTACGGCCATACTAGCCTGAATACGCCCGATCTCGTCCGATCTCGGAAGCTAAGCAGGCTCCGGCCTGGTCAGTACTTGGATGGGAGACCGCCTGGGAATACCAGGTGCTGTAAGCTTTTGCATCTTTTACACACCAGAGGGCGACAAATCACGAGTTTTAACTTTGGATACACGCAATTTCATCATTATTTCAGATTTGACTTCCCCAAATACACAGGCATACAATAGATCTTGTTCTCCAACGTAAACGGTCCCTAGTAACTAGGGTACATTCGTAAATAAATTGAGCATCATGGCTAGAAGTGACTAAATGTTGCCTAATCTTTCTCATCGAGAAATGACACAATTACAGCAACACAAAAAGGAACTCCACCGGACAAAGTTCAGTGCTCACAAGGAGCCTCATTCAACACACACGGTTCCATTCCCATTCATGCAAAGCACGAAAGTGTAAAACTTGGGAACATACTTGAGAGCAAAGATCACATTCAATCTCATTCAAGGCACGGATGTGAATGCAACGGGATGAAATAACTGAATTGATGCCTGCCCTCGAACTGTGATGATGGACTACCCGACTCGCCAATAATATTGGCTTCTGGTGTATTGAAATACAGGAGCTGCTGGATGTGTGTGTTTTCTTACCCCCTCACCATAGTTTGTCAAATGTTTAAACAACTGAACTTATATTCAAGGTTTGTTTCTCTTCATATGTTTTACTGGTTTACATTTGTCTCAGCAACCTGTTGAATGATTCTTCTGCTTTCAAATTAAAATGACAACAGGATGAATGCACACACTTGAAAATACAATACATGCAATGTTATGCATCATAGTGATGCAACCTCCTTTCAGTTTCATACTGCATGTCAATTGAAATCCTTACTGAAATGCACACCTTCTCAAGATTGCGCTTGACTGGCGTGTCAGGCACTCAATTACAGCTGTTTTATCAAGACAATGTGTTCGTTTTGTAATACATAGTTCCGGTCTGGTGTGGCACCCCAGCTAACGCACAACGTTGCCACAATGTTGCCACAACGTGGCGTGTTAGCAGGGACTGTCTGCGGCGCGCTGGTGTGTCCCGGGCTTTAGAGTAGAGAGACAGTTCAACTGTAAGTATGAACGGCAGAAACGGATATTGCCTTCCCTTTAAGTAGAGCGTCAGGGACAGCCTCCCTGGCTTACGGCCATACTAGCCTGAATACGCCCGATCTCGTCCGATCTCGGAAGCTAAGCAGGCTCGGGCCTGGTCAGTACTTGGATGGGAGACCGCCTGGGAATACCAGGTGCTGTAAGCTTTTGCATCTCTTACACACCAGAGGGCGACAAATCACGAGTTTTAACTTTGGATACACGCAATTTCATCATTATTTCAGATTTGACTTCCCCAAATACACAGGCATACAATAGATCTTGTTCTCCAACGTAAACGGTCCCTAGTAACTAGGGTACATTCGTAAATAAATTGAGCATCATGGCTAGAAGTGACTAAATGTTGCCTAATCTTTCTCATCGAGAAATGACACAATTACAGCAACACAAAAAGGAACTCCACCGGACAAAGTTCAGTGCTCACAAGGAGCCTCATTCAACACACACGGTTCCATTCCCATTCATGCAAAGCACGAAAGTGTAAAACTTGGGAACATACTTGAGAGCAAAGATCACATTCAATCTCATTCAAGGCACGGATGTGAATGCAACGGGATGAAATTACTGAAATGATGCCTGCCCTCGAACTGTGATGATGGACTACCCGACTCGCCAATAATATTGGGTTCTGGTGTATTGAAATACAGGAGCTGCTGGATTTGTGTGTTTTCTTACCCCCTCACCATAGTTTGTCAAATGTTTAAACAACTGAACTTATATTCAAGGTTTGTTTCTCTTCATATGTTTTACTGGTTTACATTTGTCTCAGCAACCTGTTGAATGATTCTTCTGCTTTCAAAACAAAATGACAACAGGATGAATGCACACACTTGAAAATACAATACATGCAATGTTATGCATCATAGTGATGCAACCTCCTTTCAGTTTCATACTGCATGTCAATTGAAATCCTTACTGAAATGCACACCTTCTCAAGATTGCGCTTGACTGGCGTGTCAGGCACTCAATTACAGCTGTTTTATCAAGACAATGTGTTCGTTTTGTAATATATAGTTCCGGTCTGGTGTGGCACCCCAGCTAACGCACAACGTTGCCACAACGCTGCCACAACGTGGCGTGTTAGCAGGGACTGTCTGCGGCGCGCTGGTGTGTCCCGGGCTTTAGAGTAGAGAGACAGTTCAACTGTAAGTATGAACGGCAGAAACGGATATTGCCTTCCCTTTAAGTAGAGCGTCAGGGACAGCCTCCCTGGCTTACGGCCATACTAGCCTGAATACGCCCGATCTCGTCCGATCTCGTCCGATCTCGGAAGCCAAGCAGGCGCGGGCCTGGTCAGTACTTGGATGGGAGACCGCCTGGGAATACCAGGTGCTGTAAGCTTTTGCATCTCTTACACACCAGAGGGCGACAAATCACGAGTTTTAACTTTGGATACACGCAATTTCATCATTATTTCAGATTTGACTTCCCCAAATACACAGGCATACAATAGATCTTGTTCTCCAACGTAAACGGTCCCTAGTAACTAGGGTACATTCGTAAATAAATTGAGCATCATGGCTAGAAGTGACTAAATGTTGCCTAATCTTTCTCATCGAGAAATGACACAATTACAGCAACACAAAAAGGAACTCCACCGGACAAAGTTCAGTGCTCACAAGGAGCCTCATTCAACACACACGGTTCCATTCCCATTCATGCAAAGCACGAAAGTGTAAAACTTGGGAACATACTTGAGAGCAAAGATCACATTCAATCTCATTCAAGGCACGGATGTGAATGCAACGGGATGAAATTACTGAAATGATGCCTGCCCTCGAACTGTGATGATGGACTACCCGACTCGCCAATAATATTGGGTTCTGGTGTATTGAAATACAGGAGCTGCTGGATTTGTGTGTTTTCTTACCCCCTCACCATAGTTTGTCAAATGTTGAAACAACTGAACTTATATTCAAGGTTTGTTTCTCTTCATATGTTTTACTGGTTTACATTTGTCTCAGCAACCTGTTGAATGATTCTTCTGCTTTCAAAACAAAATGACAACAGGATGAATGCACACACTTGAAAATACAATACATGCAATGTTATGCATCATAGTGATGCAACCTCCTTTCAGTTTCATACTGCATGTCAATTGAAATCCTTACTGAAATGCACACCTTCTTAAGATTGCGCTTGAATGGCGTGTCAGGCACTCAATTACAGCTGTTTTATCAAGACAATGTGTTAGTTTTGTAATACATTGGTCTGGTGTGGCACCCCAGCTAACGCACAACGTTGCCACAACGTTTCGTGTTAGCAGGGACTGTCTGCGGCGCGCTGGTGTGTCCCGGGCTTTAGAGTAGAGAGACAGTTCAACTGTAAGTATGAACGGCAGAAACGGATATTGCCTTCCCTTTAAGTAGAGTGTCAGGGACAGCATTCCTGGCTTACGGCCATACTAGCCTGAATACGCCCGATCTCGGAAGCTAAGCAGGCTTGGGCCAGGTCAGTACTTGGATGGGAGACCGCCTGGGAATACCAGGTGCTGTAAGCTTTTGCATCTTTTACACACCAGAGGGCGACAAATCACGAGTTTTAACTTTGGATACACGCAATTTCATCATTATTTCAGATTTGACTTCCCCAAATACACAGGCATACAATAGATCTTGTTCTCCAACGTAAACGGTCCCTAGTAACTAGGGTACATTCGTAAATAAATTGAGCATCATGGCTAGAAGTGACTAAATGTTGCCTAATCTTTCTCATCGAGAAATGACACAATTACAGCAACACAAAAAGGAACTCCACCGGACAAAGTTCAGTGCTCACAAGGAGCCTCATTCAACACACACGGTTCCATTCCCATTCATGCAATGCACGAAAGTGTAAAACTTGGGAACATACTTGAGAGCAAAGATCACATTCAATCTCATTCAAGGCACGGATGTGAATGCAACGGGATGAAATTACTGAAATGATGCCTGCCCTCGAACTGTGATGATGGACTACCCGACTCGCCAATAATATTGGGTTCTGGTGTATTGAAATACAGGAGCTGCTGGATTTGTGTGTTTTTTTACCCCCTCACCATAGTTTGTCAAATGTTTAAACAACTGAACTTATATTCAAGGTTTGTTTCTCTTCATATGTTTTACTGGTTTACATTTGTCTCAGCAACCTGTTGAATGATTCTTCTGCTTTCAAAACAAAATGACAACAGGATGAATGCACACACTTGAAAATACAATACATGCAATGTTATGCATCATAGTGATGCAACCTCCTTTCAGTTTCATACTGCATGTCAATTGAAATCCTTACTGAAATGCACACCTTCTCAAGATTGCGCTTGACTGGCGTGTCAGGCACTCAATTACAGCTGTTTTATCAAGACAACGTGTTCGTTTTGTAATATATAGTTCCGGTCTGGTGTGGCACCCCAGCTAACGCACAATGTTGCCACAACGTGGCGTGTTAGCAGGGACTGTCTGCGGCGCGCTGGTGTGTCCCGGGCTTTACAGTAGAGAGACAGTTCAACTGTAAGTATGAACGGCAGAAACGGATATTGCCTTCCCTTTAAGTAGAGCGTCAGGGACAGCCTCCCTGGCTTACGGCCATACTAGCCTGAATACGCCCGATCTCGTCCGATCTCGGAAGCTAAGCAGGCTCGTTCCTGGTCAGTACTTGGATGGGAGACCGCCTGGGAATACCTGGTGCTGTAAGCTTTTGCATCTTTTACACACCAGAGGGCGACAAATCACGAGTTTTAACTTTGGATACACGCAATTTCATCATTATTTCAGATTTGACTTCCCCAAATACACAGGCATACAATAGATCTTGTTCTCCAACGTAAACGGTCCCTAGTAACTAGGGTACATTCGTAAATAAATTGAGCATCATGGCTAGAAGTGACTAAATGTTGCCTAATCTTTCTCATCAAGAAATGAGACAATTACAGCAACACAAAAAAGAACTCCACCGGACAAAGTTCAGTGCTCACAAGGAGCCTCATTCAACACACACGGTTCCATTCCCATTCATGCAAAGCACGAAAGTGTAAAACTTGGGAACTTACTTGAGAGCAAAGATCACATTCAATCTCATTCAAGGCACGGATGTGAATGCAACGGGATGAAATTACTGAAATGATGACTGCCCTCGAACTGTGAAGATGGACTACCCGACTTGCCAATAATATTGGGTTCTGGTGTATTGAAATACAGGAGCTGCTGGATTTGTGTGTTTTCTTACCCCCTCACCATAGTTTGTCAAATGTTTAAACAACTGAACTTATATTCAAGGTTTGTTTCTCTTCATATGTTTTACTGGTTTACATTTGTCTCAGCAACCTGTTGAATGATTCTTCTGCTTTCAAAACAAAATGACAACAGGATGAATGCACACACTTGAAAATACAATACATGCAATGTTATGCATCATAGTGATGCAACCTCCTTTCAGTTTCATACTGCATGTCAATTGAAATCCTTACTGAAATGCACACCTTCTCAAGATTGCGCTTGACTGGCGTGTCAGGCACTCAATTACAGCTGTTTTATCAAGACAATGTGTTCGTTTTGTAATATATAGTTCCGGTCTGGTGTGGCACCCCAGCTAACGCACAACGTTGCCACAATGTTGCCACAACGTGGCGTGTTAGCAGGGACTGTCTGCGGCGCGCTGGTGTGTCCCGGGCTTTAGAGTAGAGAGACAGTTCAACTGTAAGTATGAACGGCAGAAACGGATATTGCCTTCCCTTTAAGTAGAGCGTCAGGGACAGCCTCCCTGGCTTACGGCCATACTAGCCTGAATACGCCCGATCTCGTCAGATCTCGGAAGCTAAGCAGGCTCGTGCCTGGTCAGTACTTGGATGGGAGACCGCCTGGGAATACCAGGTGCTGTAAGCTTTTGCATCTTTTACACACCAGAGGGCGACAAATCACGAGTTTTAACTTTGGATACACGCAATTTCATCATTATTTCAGATTTTACTTCCCCAAATACACAGGCATACAATAGATCTTGTTCTCCAACGTAAACGGTCCCTAGTAACTAGGGTATATTCGTAAATAAATTGAGCATCATGGCTAGAAGTGACTAAATGTTGCCTAATCTTTCTCATCGAGAAATTACACAATTACAGCAACACAAAAAGGAACTCCACCGGACAAAGTTCAGTGCTCACAAGGAGCCTCATTCAACACACACGGTTCCATTCCCATTCATGCAAAGCACGAAAGTGTAAAACTTGGGAACATACTTGAGAGCAAAGATCACATTCAATCTCATTCAAGGCACGGATGTGAATGCAACGGGATGAAATTACTGAAATGATGCCTGCCCTCGAACTGTGATGATGGACTACCCGACTCGCCAATAATATTGGGTTCTGGTGTATTGAAATACAGGAGCTGCTGGATTTGTGTGTTTTCTTACCCCCTCACCATAGTTTGTCAAATGTTTAAACAACTGAACTTATATTCAAGGTTTGTTTATCTTCATATGTTTTACTGGTTTACATTTGTCTCAGCAACCTGTTGAATGATTCTTCTGCTTTCAAAACAAAATGACAACAGGATGAATGCACACACTTGAAAATACAATACATGCAATGTTATGCATCATAGTGATGCAACCTCCTTTCAGTTTCATACTGCATGTCAATTGAAATCCTTACTGAAATGCACACCTTCTCAAGATTGCGCTTGACTGGCTTGTCAGGCACTCAATTACAGCTGTTTTATCAAGACAATGTGTTCGTTTTGTAAAATATAGTTCCGGTCTGGTGTGGCACCCCAGCTAACGCACAACGCTGCCACAACGTTGCCACAACGTGGCGTGTTAGCAGGGACTGTCTGCGGCGCGCTGGTGTGTCCCGGAATTTAGAGTAGAGAGACAGTTCAACTGCAAGTATGAGCGGCAGAAACGGATATTGCCTTCCCTTTAAGTAGAGCGTCAGGGACAGCCTCCCTGGCTTACGGCCATACTAGCCTGAATAAGCCCGATCTCGTCCGATCTCGGAAGCTAAGCAGGCTCGGGCCTGGTCAGTCCTTGGATGGGAGACCGCCTGGGAATACCAGGTGCTGTAAGCTTTTGCATCTTTTACACACCAGAGGGCGACAAATCACGAGTTTTAACTTTGGATACACGCAATTTCATCATTATTTCAGATTTGACTTCCCCAAATACACAGGCATACAATAGATCTTGTTCTCCAACGTAAACGGTCCCTAGTAACTAGGGTACATTCGTAAATAAATTGAGCATCATGGCTAGAAGTGACTAAATGTTGCCTAATCTTTCTCATCGAGAAATGACACAATTACAGCAACACAAAAAGGAACTCCACCGGACAAAGTTCAGTGCTCACAAGGAGCCTCATTCAACACACACGGTTCCATTCCCATTCATGCAAAGCACGAAAGTGTAAAACTTGGGAACATACTTGAGAGCAAAGATCACATTCAATCTCATTCAAGGCACGGATGTGAATGCACCGGGATGAAATTACTGAAATGATGCCTGCCCTCGAACTGTGATGATGGACTACCCGACTCGCCAATAATATTGGGTTCTGGTGTATTGAAATACAGGAGCTGCTGGATTTGTGTGTTTTCTTACCCCCTCACCATAGTTTGTCAAATGTTTAAACAACTGAACTTATATTCAAGGTTTGTTTCTCTTCATATGTTTTACTGGTTTACATTTGTCTCAGCAACCTGTTGAATGATTCTTCTGCTTTCAAAACAAAATGACAACAGGATGAATGCACACACTTGAAAATACAATACATGCAATGTTATGCATCATAGTGATGCAACCTCCTTTCAGTTTCATACTGCATGTCAATTGAAATCCTTACTGAAATGCACACCTTCTCAAGATTGCGCTTGACTGGCGTGTCAGGCACTCAATTACAGCTGTATTATCAAGACAATGTGTTCGTTTTGTAAAATATAGTTCCGGTCTGGTGTGGCACCCCAGCTAACGCACAACGTTGCCACAATGTTTCGTGTTAGCAGGGACTGTCTGCGGCGCGCTGGTGTGTCCCGGACTTTAGAGTAGAGAGACAGTTCAACTGCAAGTATGAGCGGCAGAAACGGATATTGCCTTCCCTTTAAGTAGAGCGTCAGGGACAGCCTCCCTGGCTTACGGCCATACTAGCCTGAATACGCCCGATCTCGTCCGATCTCGGAAGCTAAGCAGGCTCGGGCCTGGTCAGTACTTGCATGGGAGACCGCCTGGGAATACCAGGTGCTGTAAGCTTTTGCATCTTTTACACACCAGAGGGCGACAAATCACGAGTTTTAACTTTGGATACACGCAATTTCATCATTATTTCAGATTTGACTTCCCCAAATACACAGGCATACAATAGATCTTGTTCTCCAACGTAAACGGTCCCTAGTAACTAGGGTACATTCGTAAATAAATTGAGCATCATGGCTAGAAGTGACTAAATGTTGCCTAATCTTTCTCATCGAGAAATGACACAATTACAGCAACACAAAAAGGAACTCCACCGGACAAAGTTCAGTGCTCACAAGGAGCCTCATTCAACACACACGGTTCCATTCCCATTCATGCAAAGCACGAAAGTGTAAAACTTGGGAACATACTTGAGAGCAAAGATCACATTCAATCTCATTCAAGGCACGGATGTGAATGCAACGGGATGAAATTACTGAAATGATGCCTGCCCTCGAACTGTGATGATTGACTACCCGACTGGCCAATAATATTGGGTTCTGGTGTTTTGAAATACAGGAGCTGCTGGATTTGTGTGTTTTCTTACCCCCTCACCATAGTTTGTCAAATGTTTAAACAACTGAACTTATATTCAAGGTTTGTTTCTCTTCAAATGTTTTACTGGTTTACATTTGTCTCAGCAACCTGTTGAATGATTCTTCTGCTTTCAAAACAAAATGACAACAGGATGAATGCACACACTTGAAAATACAATACATGCAATGTTATGCATCATAGTGATGCAACCTCCTTTCAGTTTCATACTGAATGTCAATTGAAATCCTTACTGAAATGCACACCTTCTCAAGATTGCGCTTGACAGGAGTGTCAGGCACTCAATTACAGCTGTTTTATCAAGACAATGTGTTCGTTTTGTAATATATAGTTCCGGTCTGGTGTGGCACCCCAGCTAACGCACAACGTTGCCACAATGTTGCCACAACGTGGCGTGTTAGCAGGGACTGTCTGCGGCGCGCTGGTGTGTCCCGGGCTTTAGAGTAGAGAGACAGTTCAACTGTAAGTATGAACGGCAGAAACGGATATTGCCTTCCCTTTAAGTAGAGCGTCAGGGACAGCCTTCCTGCCTTACGGCCATACTAGCCTGAATACGCCCGATCTCGTCCGATCTCGGAAGCCAAGCAGGCTCGGGCCTGGTCAGTACTTGGATGGGAGACTGCCTGGGAATACCAGGTGCTGTAAGCTCTTGCACCTTTTAATAAACTAGAGGGCGACATATCACGAGTTTTAACTTTGGATACACACAATTTCATCATTATTTCAGATTTTACTTCCCCAAATACACAGGCATACAATAGATCTTGTTCTCCAACGTAAACGGTCCCTAGTAACTAGGGTACATTCGTAAATAAATTGAGCATCATGGCTAGAAGTGACTAAATGTTGCCTAATTTTTCTCATCGAGAAATGACACAATTACAGCAACACAAAAAGGAACTCCACCGGACAAAGTTCAGTGCTCACAAGGAGCCTCATTCAACACACACGGTTCCATTCCCATTCATGCAAAGCACGAAAGTGTAAAACTTGGGAACATACTTGAGAGCAAAGATCACATTCAATCTCATTCAAGGCACGGATGTGAATGCAACGGGATGAAATTACTGAAATGATGCCTGCCCTCGAACTGTGATGATGGACTACCCGACTCGCCAATAATATTGGGTTCTGGTGTATTGAAATACAGGAGCTGCTGGATTTGTGTGTTTTCTTACCCCCTCACCATAGTTTGTCAAATGTTTAAACAACTGAACTTATATTCAAGGTTTGTTTCTCTTCATATGTTTTACTGGTTTACATTTGTCTCAGCAACCTGTTGAATGATTCTTCTGCTTTCAAAACAAAATGACAACAGGATGAATGCACACACTTGAAAATACAATACATGCAATGTTATGCATCATAGTGATGCAACCTCCTTTCAGTTTCATACTGCATGTCAATTGAAATCCTTACTGAAATGCACACCTTCTCAAGATTGCGCTTGACTGGCGTGTCAGGCACTCAATTACAGCTGTATTATCAAGACAATGTGTTCGTTTTGTAAAATATAGTTCCGGTCTGGTGTGGCACCCCAGCTAACGCACAACGTTGCCACAACGTTTCGTGTTAGCAGGGACTGCCTGCGGCGCGCTGGTGTGTCCCGGACTTTAGAGTAGAGAGACAGTTCAACTGCAAGTATGAGCGGCAGAAACGGATATTGCCTTCCCTTTAAGTAGAGCGTCAGGGACAGCCTCCCTGGCTTACGGCCATACTAGCCCGAATACGCCCGATCTCGTCCGATCTCGGAAGTCAAGCAGGCTTGGGCCTGGTCAGTACTTGGATGGGAGACCGCCTTGGAATACCAGGTGCTGTAAGCTTTTGCATCTTTTACACACCAGAGGGCGACAAATCACGAGTTTTAACTTTGGATACACGCAATTTCATCAATATTTCAGATTTTACTTCCCCAAATACACAGGCATACAATAGATCTTGTTCTCCAACGTAAATGGTCCCTAGTAACTAGGGTACATTCGTAAATAAATTGAGCATCATGGCTAGAAGTGACTAAATGTTGCCTAATCTTTCTCATCGAGAAATGACACAATTACAGCAACACAAAAAGGAACTCCACCGGACAAAGTTCAGTGCTCACAAGGAGCCTCATTCAACACACACGGTTCCATTCCCATTCATGCAAAGCACGAAAGTGTAAAACTTGGGAACATACTTGAGAGCAAAGATCACATTCAATCTCATTCAAGGCACGGATGTGAATGCAACGGGATGAAATTACTGAAATGATGCCTGCCCTCGAACTGTGATGATGGACTACCCGACTCGCCAATAATATTGGGTTCTGGTGTATTGAAATACAGGAGCTGCTGGATTTGTGTGTTTTCTTACCCCCTCACCATAGTTTGTCAAATGTTTAAACAACTGAACTTATATTCAAGGTTTGTTTCTCTTCATATGTTTTACTGGTTTACATTTGTCTCAGCAACCTCAGCAAGAATGATTCTTCTGCTTTCAAAACAAAATGACAACAGGATGAATGCACACACTTGAAAATACAATACATGCAATGTTATGCATCATAGTGATGCAACCTCCTTTCAGTTTCATACTGCATGTCAATTGAAATCCTTACTGAAATGCACACCTTCTCAAGATTGCGCTTGACTGGCGTGTCAGGCACTCAATTACAGCTGTATTATCAAGACAATGTGTTCGTTTTGTAATATATAGTTCCGGTCTGGTGTGGCACCCCAGCTAACGCACAACGTTGCCACAACGTTTCGTGTTAGCAGGGACTGTCTGCGGCGCGCTGGTGTGTCCCGGACTTTAGAGTAGAGAGACAGTTCAACTGCAAGTATGAGCGGCAGAAACGGATATTGCCTTCCCTTTAAGTAGAGCGTCAGGGACAGCCTCCCTGGCTTACGGCCATACTAGCCTGAATACGCCCGATCTCGTCCGATCTCGGAAGCTAAGCAGGCTCGGGCCTGGTCAGTACTTGGATGGGAGACCGCCTGGGAATACCAGGTGCTGTAAGCTTTTGCATCTTTTACACACCAGAGGGCGACAAATCACGAGTTTTAACTTTGAATACACGCAATTTCATCATTATTTCACATTTGACTTCCCCAAATACACAGGCATACAATAGATCTTGTTCTCCAACGTAAACGGTCCCTAGTAACTAGGGTACATTCGTAAATAAATTGAGCATCATGGCTAGAAGTGACTAAATGTTGCCTAATCTTTCTCATCGAGAAATGACACAATTACAGCAACACAAAAAGGAACTCCACCGGACAAAGTTCAGTGCTCACAAGGAGCCTCATTCAACACACACGGTTCCATTCCCATTCATGCAAAGCACGAAAGTGTAAAACTTGGGAACATACTTGAGAGCAAAGATCACATTCAATCTCATTCAAGGCACGGATGTGAATGCAACGGGATGAAATTACTGAAATGATGCCTGCCCTCGAACTGTGATGATGGACTACCCGACTCGCCAATAATATTGGGTTCTGGTGTATTGAAATACAGGAGCTGCTGGATTTGTGTGTTTTCTTACCCCCTCACCATAGTTTGTCAAATGTTTAAACAACTGAACTTATATTCAAGGTTTGTTTCTCTTCATATGTTTTACTGGTTTACATTTGTCTCAGCAACCTGTTGAATGATTCTTCTGCTTTCAAAACAAAATGACAACAGGATGAATGCACACACTTGAAAATACAATACATGCAATGTTATGCATCATAGTGATGCAACCTCCTTTCAGTTTCATACTGCATGTCAATTGAAATCCTTACTGAAATGCACACCTTCTCAAGATTGCGCTTGACTGGCGTGTCAGGCACTCAATTACAGCTGTATTATCAAGACAATGTGTTCGTTTTGTAATATATAGTTCCGGTCTGGTGTGGCACCCCAGCTAACGCACAACGTTGCCACAACGTTTCGTGTTAGCAGGGACTGTCTGCGGCGCGCTGGTGTGTCCCGGGCTTTAGAGTAGAGAGACAGTTCAACTGTAAGTATGAACGGCAGAAACGGATATTGCCTTCCCTTTAAGTAGCGCGTCAGGGACAGCCTCCCTGGCTTACGGCCATACTAGCCTGAATACGCCCGATCTCGTCCGATCTCGGAAGCTAAGCAGGCTCGGGCCTGGTCAGTACTTGGATGGGAGACCCCCTGGGAATACCAGGTGCTGTAAGCTTTTGCATCTTTTACACACCAAAGGGCGACAAATCACGAGTTTTAACTTTGGATACACGCAATTTCATCATTATTTCAGATTTGACTTCCCCAAATACACAGGCATACAATAGATCTTGTTCTCCAACGTAAACGGTCCCTAGTAACTAGTGTACATTCGTAAATAAATTGAGCATCATGGCTAGAAGTGACTAAATGTTGCCTAATCTTTCTCATCGAGAAATGACACAATTACACCAACACAAAAAGGAACTCCACCGGACAAAGTTCAGTGCTCACAAGGAGCCTCATTCAACACACACGGTTCCATTCCCATTCATGCAAAGCACGAAAGTGTAAAACTTGGGAAAATACTTGAGAGCAAAGATCACATTCAATCTCATTCAAGGCACGGATGTGAATGCAACGGGATGAAATTACTGAAATGATGCCTGCCCTCGAACTGTGATGATGGACTACCCGACTCGCCAATAATATTGGGTTCTGGTGTATTGAAATACAGGAGCTGCTGGATTTGTGTGTTTTCTTACCCCCTCACCATAGTTTGTCAAATGTTTAAACAACTGAACTTATATTCAAGGTTTGTTTCTCTTCATATGTTTTACTGGTTTACATTTGTCTCAGCAACCTGTTGAATGATTCTTCTGCTTTCAAAACAAAATGACAACAGGATGAATGTACACACTTGAAAATACAATACATGCAATGTTATGCATCATAGTGATGCAACCTCATTTCAGTTTCATACTGCATGTCAATTGAAATCCTTACTGAAATGCACACCTTCTCAAGATTGCGCTTGACTGCCGTGTCAGGCACTCAATTACAGCTGTTTTATCAAGACAATGTGTTCGTTTTGTAAAATATAGTTCCGGTCTGGTGTGGCACCCCAGCTAACGCACAACGTTGCCACAACGTTTCGTGTTAGCAGGGACTGCCTGCGGCGCGCTGGTGTGTCCCGGACTTTAGAGTAGAGAGACAGTTCAACTGCAAGTATGAGCGGCAGAAACGGATATTGCCTTCCCTTTAAGTAGAGCGTCAGGGACAGCCTCCCTGGCTTACGGCCATACTAGCCTGAATACGCCCGATCTCGTCCGATCTCGGAAGTCAAGCAGGCTTGGGCCTGGTCAGTACTTGGATGGGAGACCGCCTTGGAATACCAGGTGCTGTAAGCTTTTGCATCTTTTACACACCAGAGGGCGACAAATCACGAGTTTTAACTTTGGATACACGCAATTTCATCAATATTTCAGATTTTACTTCCCCAAATACACAGGCATACAATAGATCTTGTTCTCCAACGTAAACGGTCCCTAGTAACTAGGGTACATTCGTAAATAAATTGAGCATCATGGCTAGAAGTGACTAAATGTTGCCTAATCTTTCTCATCGAGAAATGACACAATTACAGCAACACAAAAAGGAACTCCACCGGACAAAGTTCAGTGCTCACAAGGAGCCTCATTCAACACACACGGTTCCATTCCCATTCATGCAAAGCACGAAAGTGTAAAACTTGGGAACATACTTGAGAGCAAAGATCACATTCAATCTCATTCAAGGCACGGATGTGAATGCAACGGGATGAAATTACTGAAATGATGCCTGCCCTCGAACTGTGATGATGGACTACCCGACTCGCCAATAATATTGGGTTCTGGTGTATTGAAATACAGGAGCTGCTGGATTTGTGTGTTTTCTTACCCCCTCACCATAGTTTGTCAAATGTTTAAACAACTGAACTTATATTCAAGGTTTGTTTCTCTTCATATGTTTTACTGGTTTACATTTGTCTCAGCAACCTCAGCAAGAATGATTCTTCTGCTTTCAAAACAAAATGACAACAGGATGAATGCACACACTTGAAAATACAATACATGCAATGTTATGCATCATAGTGATGCAACCTCCTTTCAGTTTCATACTGCATGTCAATTGAAATCCTTACTGAAATGCACACCTTCTCAAGATTGCGCTTGACTGGCGTGTCAGGCACTCAATTACAGCTGTATTATCAAGACAATGTGTTCGTTTTGTAATATATAGTTCCGGTCTGGTGTGGCACCCCAGCTAACGCACAACGTTGCCACAACGTTTCGTGTTAGCAGGGACTGTCTGCGGCGCGCTGGTGTGTCCCGGACTTTAGAGTAGAGAGACAGTTCAACTGCAAGTATGAGCGGCAGAAACGGATATTGCCTTCCCTTTAAGTAGAGCGTCAGGGACAGCCTCCCTGGCTTACGGCCATACTAGCCTGAATACGCCCGATCTCGTCCGATCTCGGAAGCTAAGCAGGCTCGGGCCTGGTCAGTACTTGGATGGGAGACCGCCTGGGAATACCAGGTGCTGTAAGCTTTTGCATGTTTTACACACCAGAGGGCGACAAATCACGAGTTTTAACTTTGGATACACGCAATTTCATCATTATTTCACATTTGACTTCCCCAAATACACAGGCATACAATAGATCTTGTTCTCCAACGTAAACGGTCCCTAGTAACTAGGGTACATTCGTAAATAAATTGAGCATCATGGCTAGAAGTGACTAAATGTTGCCTAATCTTTCTCATCGAGAAATGACACAATTACAGCAACACAAAAAGGAACTCCACCGGACAAAGTTCAGTGCTCACAAGGAGCCTCATTCAACACACACGGTTCCATTCCCATTCATGCAAAGCACGAAAGTGTAAAACTTGGGAACATACTTGAGAGCAAAGATCACATTCAATCTCATTCAAGGCACGGATGTGAATGCAACGGGATGAAATTACTGAAATGATGCCTGCCCTCGAACTGTGATGATGGACTACCCGACTCGCCAATAATATTGGGTTCTGGTGTATTGAAATACAGGAGCTGCTGGATTTGTGTGTTTTCTTACCCCCTCACCATAGTTTGTCAAATGTTTAAACAACTGAACTTATATTCAAGGTTTGTTTCTCTTCATATGTTTTACTGGTTTACATTTGTCTCAGCAACCTCAGCAAGAATGATTCTTCTGCTTTCAAAACAAAATGACAACAGGATGAATGCACACACTTGAAAATACAATACATGCAATGTTATGCATCATAGTGATGCAACCTCCTTTCAGTTTCATACTGCATGTCAATTGAAATCCTTACTGAAATGCACACCTTCTCAAGATTGCGCTTGACTGGCGTGTCAGGCACTCAATTACAGCTGTATTATCAAGACAATGTGTTCGTTTTGTAATATATAGTTCCGGTCTGGTGTGGCACCCCAGCTAACGCACAACGTTGCCACAACGTTTCGTGTTAGCAGGGACTGTCTGCGGCGCGCTGGTGTGTCCCGGGCTTTAGAGTAGAGAGACAGTTCATTTGCAAGTATGAGCGGCAGAAACGGATATTGCCTTCCCTTTAAGTAGAGCGTCAGGGACAGCCTCCCTGGCTTACGGCCATACTAGCCTGAATACGCCCGATCTCGTCCGATCTCGGAAGCTAAGCAGGCTCGGGCCTGGTCAGTACTTGGATGGGAGACCGCCTGGGAATACCAGGTGCTGTAAGCTTTTGCATCTTTTACACACCAGAGGGCGACAAATCACGAGTTTTAACTTTGGATACACGCAATTTCATCATTATTTCAGATTTGACTTCCCCAAATACACAGGCATACAATAGATCTTGTTCTCCAACGTAAACGGTCCCTAGTAACTAGGGTACATTCGTAAATAAATTGAGCATCATGGCTAGAAGTGACTAAATGTTGCCTAATCTTTCTCATCGAGAAATGACACAATTACAGCAACACAAAAAGGAACTCCACCGGACAAAGTTCAGTGCTCACAAGGAGCCTCATTCAACACACACGGTTCCATTCCCATTCATGCAAAGCACGAAAGTGTAAAACTTGGGAACATACTTGAGAACAAAGATCACATTCAATCTCATTCAAGGCACGGATGTGAATGCAACGGGATGAAATTACTGAAATGATGCCTGCCCTCGAACTGTGATGATGGACTACCCGACTCGCCAATAATATTGGGTTCTGGTGTATTGAAATACAGGAGCTGCTGGATTTGTGTGTTTTCTTACCCCCTCACCATAGTTTGTCAAATGTTTAAACAACTGAACTTATATTCAAGGTTTGTTTCTCTTCATATGTTTTACTGGTTTACATTTGTCTCAGCAACCTGTTGAATGATTCTTCTGCTTTCAAAACAAAATGACAACAGGATGAATGCACACACTTGAAAATACAATACATGCAATGTTATGCATCATAGTGATGCAACCTCCTTTCAGTTTCATACTGCATGTCAATTGAAATCCTTACTGAAATGCACACCTTCACAAGATTGCGCTTGACTGGCATGTCAGGCACTCAATTACAGCTGTATTATCAAGACAATGTGTTCGTTTTGTAAAATATAGTTCCGGTCTGGTGTGGCACCCCAGCTAACGCACAACGTTGCCACAATGTTGCCACAACGTGGCGTGTTAGCAGGGACTGTCTGCGGCGTGCTGGTGTGTCCCGGGCTTTAGAGTAGAGAGACAGTTCAACTGTAAGTATGAACGGCAGAAACGGATATTGCCTTCCCTTTAAGTAGAGCGTCAGGGACAGCCTCCCTGGCTTACGGCCATACTATCCTGAATACGCCCGATCTCGTCAGATCTCGGAAGCTAAGCAGGCTCGTGCCTGGTCAGTACTTGGATGGGAGACCGCCTGGGAATACCAGGTGCTGTAAGCTTTTGCATCTTTTACACTCCAGAGGGCGACAAATCACGAGTTTTAACTTTGGATACACGCAATTTCATCATTATTTCAGATTTGACTTCCCCAAATACACAGGCATACAATAGATCTTGTTCTCCAACGTAAACGGTCCCTAGTAACTAGGGTACATTCGTAAATAAATTGAGCATCATGGCTAGAAGTGACTAAATGTTGCCTAATCTTTCTCATCGAGAAATGACACAATTACAGCAACACAAAAAGGAACTCCACCGGACAAAGTTCAGTGCTCACAAGGAGCCTCATTCAACACACACGGTTCCATTCCCATTCATGCAAAGCACGAAAGTGTAAAACTTGGGAACATACTTGAGAGCAAAGATCACATTCAATCTCATTCAAGGCACGGATGTGAATGCAACGGGATGAAATTACTGAAATGATGCCTGCCCTCGAACTGTGATGATGGACTACCCGACTCGCCAATAATATTGGGTTCTGGTGTATTGAAATACAGGAGCTGCTGGATTTGTGTGTTTTCTTACCCCCTCACCATAGTTTGTCAAATGTTTAAACAACTGAACTTATATTCAAGGTTTGTTTCTCTTCATATGTTTTACTGGTTTACATTTGTCTCAGCAACCTGTTGAATGATTCTTCTGCTTTCAAAACAAAATGACAACAGGATGAATGCACACACTTGAAAATACAATACATGCAATGTTATGCATCATAGTGATGCAACCTCCTTTCAGTTTCATACTGCATGTCAATTGAAATCCTTACTGAAATGCACACCTTCTCAAGATTGCGCTTGACTGGCGTGTCAGGCACTCAATTACAGCTGTTTTATCAAGAGAATGTGTTCGTTTTGTAATATATAGTTCCGGTCTGGTGTGGCACCCCAGCTAACGCACAACGTTGCCACAATGTTGCCACAACGTGGCGTGTTAGCAGGGACTGTCTGCGGCGCGCTGGTGTGTCCCGGGCTTTAGAGTAGAGAGACAGTTCAACTGTAAGTATGAACAGCAGAAACGGATATTGCCTTCCCTTTAAGTAGAGCGTCAGGGACAGCCTTCCTGGCTTACGGCCATACTAGCCTGAATACGCCCGATCTCGTCCGATCTCGGAAGCCAAGCAGGCTCGGGCCTGGTCAGTACTTGGATGGGAGACCGCCTGGGAATACCAGGTGCTGTAAGCTTTTGCATCTTTTACACACCAGAGGGCGACAAATCACGAGTTTTAACTTTGGATACACGCAATTTCATCATTATTTCAGATTTGACTTCCCCAAATACACAGGCATACAATAGATCTTGTTCTCCAACGTAAACGGTCCCTAGTAACTAGGGTACATTCGTAAATAAATTGAGCATCATGGCTAGAAGTGACTAAATGTTGCCTAATCTTTCTCATCGAGAAATGACACAATTACAGCAACACAAAAAGGAACTCCACCGGACAAAGTTCAGTGCTCACAAGGAGCCTCATTCAACACACACGGTTCCATTCCCATTCATGCAAAGCACGAAAGTGTAAAACCTGGGAACATACTTGAGAGCAAAGATCACATTCAATCTCATTCAAGGCACGGATGTGAATGCAACGGGATGAAATTACTGAAATGATGCCTGCCCTCGAACTGTGATGATGGACTACCCGACTCGCCAATAATATTGGGTTCTGGTGTATTGAAATACAGGAGCTGCTGGATTTGTGTGTTTTCTTACCCCCTCACCATAGTTTGTCAAATGTTTAAACAACTGAACTTATATTCAAGGTTTGTTTCTCTTCATATGTTTTACTGGTTTACATTTGTCTCAGCAACCTCAGCAAAAATGATTCTTCTGCTTTCAAAACAAAATGACAACAGGATGAATGCACACACTTGAAAATACAATACATGCAATGTTATGCATCATAGTGATGCAACCTCCTTTCAGTTTCATACTGCATGTCAATTGAAATCCTTACTGAAATGCACACCTTCTCAAGATTGCGCTTGACTGGCGTGTCAGGCACTCAATTACAGCTGTTTTATCAAGACAATGTGTTCGTTTTGTAATATATAGTTCCGGTCTGGTGTGGCACCCCAGCTAACGCACAACGTTGCCACAACGTTTCGTGTTAGCAGGGACTGTCTGCGGCGTGCTGGTGTGTCCCGGACTTTAGAGTAGAGAGACAGTTCAACTGCAAGTATGAGCGGCAGAAACGGATATTGCCTTCCCTTTAAGAAGAGCGTCAGGGACAGCCTCCCTGGCTTACGGCCATACTAGCCTGAATACGCCCGATCTCGTCTGATCTCGGAAGCTAAGCAGGCTCGGGCCTGGTCAGTACTTGGATGGGAGACCACCTGGGAATACCAGGTGCTGTAAGCTTTTGCATCTTTTACACACCAGAGGGCGACAAATCACGAGTTTTAACTTTGGATACACGCAATTTCATCATTATTTCAGATTTGACTTCCCCAAATACACAGGCATACAATAGATCTTGTTCTCCAACGTAAACGGTCCCTAGTAACTAGGGTACATTCGTAAATAAATTGAGCATCATGGCTAGAAGTGACTAAATGTTGCCTAATCTTTCTCATCGAGAAATGACACAATTACAGCAACACAAAAAGGAACTCCACCGGACAAAGTTCAGTGCTCACAAGGAGCCTCATTCAACACACACGGTTCCATTCCCATTCATGCAAAGCACGAAAGTGTAAAACTTGGGAACATACTTGAGAGCAAAGATCACATTCAATCTCATTCAAGGCACGGATGTGAATGCAACGGGATGAAATTACTGAAATGATGCCTGCCCTCGAACTGTGATGATGGACTACCCGACTCGCCAATAATATTGGGTTCTGGTGTATTGAAATACAGGAGCTGCTGGATTTGTGTGTTTTCTTACCCCCTCACCATAGTTTGTCAAATGTTTAAACAACTGAACTTATATTCAAGGTTTATTTCTCTTCATATGTTTTACTGGTTTACATTTGTCTCAGCAACCTGTTGAATGATTCTTCTGCTTTCAAAACAAAATGACAACAGGATGAATGCACACACTTGAAAATACAATACATGCAATGTTATGCATCATAGTGATGCAACCTCCTTTCAGTTTCATACTGCATGTCAATTGAAATCCTTACTGAAATGCATACCTTCTCAAGATTGCGCTTGACTGGCGTGTCAGGCACTCAATTACAGCTGTTTTATCAAGACAATGTGTTCGTTTTGTAAAATATAGTTCCGGTCTGGTGTGGCACCCCAGCTAACGCACAACGTTGCCACAACGTTTCGTGTTAGCAGGGACTGTCTGCAGCGTGCTGGTGTGTCCCGGACTTTAGAGTAGAGAGACAGTTCAACTGCAAGTATGAGTGGCAGAAACGGATATTGCCTTCCCTTTAAGTAGAGGGTCAGGGACAGCCTCCCTGGCTTACGGCCATACTAGTCTGAATACGCCCGATCTCGTCCGATCTCGGAAGCTAAGCAGGCTCGGGCCTGGTCAGTACTTGGATGGGAGACCACCTGGGAATACCAGGTGCTGTAAGCTTTTGCATCTTTTACACACCAGAGGGCGACAAATCACGAGTTTTAACTTTGGATACACGCAATTTCATCATTATTTCAGATTTGACTTCCCCAAATACACAGGCATACAATTGATCTTGTTCTCCAACGTAAACGGTCCCTAGTAACTAGGGTACATTCGTAAATAAATTGAGCATCATGGCTAGAAGTGACTAAATGTTGCCTAATCTTTCTCATCGAGAAATGACACAATTACAGCAACACAAAAAGGAACTCCACCGGACAAAGTTCAGTGCTCACAAGGAGCCTCATTCAACACACACGGTTCCATTCCCATTCATGCAAAGCACGAAAGTGTAAAACTTGGGAACATACTTGAGAGCAAAGATCACATTCAATCTCATTCAAGGCACGGATGTCAATGCAACGGGATGAAATTACTGAAATGATGCCTGCCCTCGAACTGTGATGATGGACTACCCGACTCGCCAATAATATTGGGTTCTGGTGTATTGAAATACAGGAGCTGCTGGATTTGTGTGTTTTCTTACCCCCTCACCATAGTTTGTCAAATGTTTAAACAACTGAACTTATATTCAAGGTTTATTTCTCTTCATATGTTTTACTGGTTTACATTTGTCTCAGCAACCTGTTGAATGATTCTTCTGCTTTCAAAACAAAATGACAACAGGATGAATGCACACACTTGAAAATACAATACATGCAATGTTATGCATCATAGTGATGCAACCTCCTTTCAGTTTCATACTGCATGTCAATTGAAATCCTTACTGAAATGCATACCTTCTCAAGATTGCGCTTGACTGGCGTGTCAGGCACTCAATTACAGCTGTTTTATCAAGACAATGTGTTCGTTTTGTAATATATAGTTCCGGTCTGGTGTGGCACCCCAGCTAACGCACAACGTTGCCACAATGTTGCCACAACGTGGCGTGTTAGCAGGGACTGGCTGCGGCGCGCTGGTGTGTCCCGGGCTTTAGAGTAGAGAGACAGTTCAACTGCAAGTATGAGCGGCAGAAACGGATATTGCCTTCCCTTTAAGTAGAGCGTCAGGGACAGCCTTCCTGGCTTACGGCCATACTAGCCTGAATACGCCCGATCTCGTCCGATCTCGGAAGCCAAGCAGGCTCGGGCCTGGTCAGTACTTGGATGGGAGACCGCCTGGGAATACCAGGTGCTGTAAACTTTTGCATCTTTTACACACCAGAGGGCGACAAATCACGAGTTTTAACTTTGGATACACGCAATTTCATCATTATTTCAGATTTGACTTCCCCAAATACACAGGCATACAATAGATCTTGTTCTCCAACGTAAACGGTCCCTAGTAACTAGGGTACATTCGTAAATAAATTGAGCATCATGGCTAGAAGTGACTAAATGTTGCCTAATCTTTCTCATCGAGAAATGACACAATTACAGCAACACAAAAAGGAACTCCACCGGACAAAGTTCAGTGCTCACAAGGAGCCTCATTCAACACACACGGTTCCATTCCCATTCATGCAAAGCACGAAAGTGTAAAACCTGGGAACATACTTGAGAGCAAAGATCACATTCAATCTCATTCAAGGCACGGATGTGAATGCAACGGGATGAAATTACTGAAATGATGCCTGCCCTCGAACTGTGATGATGGACTACCCGACTCGCCAATAATATTGGGTTCTGGTGTATTGAAATACAGGAGCTGCTGGATTTGTGTGTTTTCTAACCCCCTCACCATAGTTTGTCAAATGTTTAAACAACTGAACTTATATTCAAGGTTTGTTTCTCTTCATATGTTTTACTGGTTTACATTTGTCTCAGCAACCTGTTGAATGATTCTTCTGCTTTCAAAACAAAATGACAACAGGATGAATGCACACACTTGAAAATACAATACATGCAATGTTATGCATCATAGTGATGCAACCTCCTTTCAGTTTCATACTGCATGTCAATTGAAATCCTTACTGAAATGCACACCTTCTCAAGATTGCGCTTGACTGGCGTGTCAGGCACTCAATTACAGCTGTTTTATCAAGAGAATGTGTTCGTTTTGTAATATATAGTTCCGGTCTGGTGTGGCACCCCAGCTAACGCACAACGTTGCCACAATGTTGCCACAACGTGGCGTGTTAGCAGGGACTGTCTGCGGCGCGCTGGTGTGTCCCGGGCTTTAGAGTAGAGAGACAGTTCAACTGTAAGTATGAACAGCAGAAACGGATATTGCCTTCCCTTTAAGTAGAGCGTCAGGGACAGCCTTCCTGGCTTACGGCCATACTAGCCTGAATACGCCCGATCTCGTCCGATCTCGGAAGCCAAGCAGGCTCGGGCCTGGTCAGTACTTGGATGGGAGACCGCCTGGGAATACCAGGTGCTGTAAGCTTTTGCATCTTTTACACACCAGAGGGCGACAAATCACGAGTTTTAACTTTGGATACACGCAATTTCATCATTATTTCAGATTTGACTTCCCCAAATACACAGGCATACAATAGATCTTGTTCTCCAACGTAAACGGTCCCTAGTAACTAGGGTACATTCGTAAATAAATTGAGCATCATGGCTAGAAGTGACTAAATGTTGCCTAATCTTTCTCATCGAGAAATGACACAATTACAGCAACACAAAAAGGAACTCCACCGGACAAAGTTCAGTGCTCACAAGGAGCCTCATTCAACACACACGGTTCCATTCCCATTCATGCAAAGCACGAAAGTGTAAAACCTGGGAACATACTTGAGAGCAAAGATCACATTCAATCTCATTCAAGGCACGGATGTGAATGCAACGGGATGAAATTACTGAAATGATGCCTGCCCTCGAACTGTGATGATGGACTACCCGACTCGCCAATAATATTGGGTTCTGGTGTATTGAAATACAGGAGCTGCTGGATTTGTGTGTTTTCTTACCCCCTCACCATAGTTTGTCAAATGTTTAAACAACTGAACTTATATTCAAGGTTTGTTTCTCTTCATATGTTTTACTGGTTTACATTTGTCTCAGCAACCTCAGCAAAAATGATTCTTCTGCTTTCAAAACAAAATGACAACAGGATGAATGCACACACTTGAAAATACAATACATGCAATGTTATGCATCATAGTGATGCAACCTCCTTTCAGTTTCATACTGCATGTCAATTGAAATCCTTACTGAAATGCACACCTTCTCAAGATTGCGCTTGACTGGCGTGTCAGGCACTCAATTACAGCTGTTTTATCAAGACAATGTGTTCGTTTTGTAATATATAGTTCCGGTCTGGTGTGGCACCCCAGCTAACGCACAACGTTGCCACAATGTTGCCACAACGTGGCGTGTTAGCAGGGACTGGCTGCGGCGCGCTGGTGTGTCCCGGGCTTTAGAGTAGAGAGACAGTTCAACTGTAAGTATGAACGGCAGAAACGGATATTGCCTTCCCTTTAAGTAGAGCGTCAGGGACAGCCTCCCTGGCTTACGGCCATACTAGCCTGAATACGCCCGATCTCATCCGATCTCGGAAGCCAAGCGGGCTCGGGCCTGGTCAGTACTTGGATGGGAGACCGCCTGGGAATACCAGGTGCTGTAAGCTTTTGCACCTTTTACACACCAGAGGGCGACAAATCACGAGTTTTAACTTTGGATACACACAATTTCATCATTATTTCAGATTTTACTTCCCCAAATACACAGGCATACAATAGATCTTGTTCTCCAACGTAAACGGTCCCTAGTAACTAGGGTACATTCGTAAATAAATTGAGCATCATGGCTAGAAGTGACTAAATGTTGCCTAATCTTTCTCATCGAGAAATGACACAATTACAGCAACACAAAAAGGAACTCCACCGGACAAAGTTCAGTGCTCACAAGGAGCCTCATTCAACACACACGGTTCCATTCCCATTCATGCAAAGCACGAAAGTGTAAAACTTGGGAACATACTTGAGAGCAAAGATCACATTCAATCTCATTCAAGGCACGGATGTGAATGCAACGGGATGAAATTACTGAAATGATGCCTGCCCTCGAACTGTGATGATGGACTACCCGACTCGCCAATAATATTGGGTTCTGGTGTATTGAAATACAGGAGCTGCTGGATTTGTGTGTTTTCTTACCCCCTCACCATAGTTTGTCAAATGTTTAAACAACTGAACTTATATTCAAGGTTTGTTTCTCTTCATATGTTTTACTGGTTTACATTTGTCTCAGCAACCTGTTGAATGATTCTTCTGCTTTCAAAACAAAATGACAACAGGATGAATGCACACACTTGAAAATACAATACATGCAATGTTATGCATCATAGTGATGCAACCTCCTTTCAGCTTCATACTGCATGTCAATTGAAATCCTTACTGAAATGCACACCTTCTCAAGATTGAGCTTGACTGGCGTGTCAGGCACTCAATTACAGCTGTTTTATCAAGACAATGTGTTCGTTTTGTAAAAAATAGTTCCGGTCTGGTGTGGCACCCCAGCTAACGCACAACGTTGCCACAATGTGGCATGTAAGCAGGGACTGTCTGCGGCGCGCTGGTGTGTCCCGGGCTTTAGAGTAGAGAGACAGTTCAACTGTAAGTATGAACGGCAGAAACGGATATTGCCTTCCCTTTAACTAGAGCGTCAGGGACAGCTTACGGCCATACTAGCCTGAATACGTCCGATCTCAGAAGCTAAGCAGGCTCGGGCCTGGTCAGTACTTGGATGGGAGACCACCTGGGAATACCAGGTGCTGTAAGCTTTTGCATCTTTTACACACCAGAGGGCGACAAATCACGAGTTTTAACTTTGGATACACGCAATTTCATTATTATTTCAGATTTGACTTCCCCAAATACACAGGCATCCAATAGATCTTGTTCTCCAACGTAAACGGTCCGTAGTAACTAGGGTACATTCGTAAATAAATTGAGCATCATGGCTAGAAGTGACTAAATGTTGCCTAATCTTTCTCATCGAGAAATGACACAATTACAGCAACACAAAAAGGAACTCCACCGGACAAAGTTCAGTGCTCACAAGGAGCCTCATTCAACACACACGGTTCCATTCCCATTCATGCAAAGCACGAAAGTGTAAAACTTGGGAACATACTTGAGAGCAAAGATCACATTCAATCTCATTCAAGGCACGGATGTGAATGCAACGGGATGAAATTACTGAAATGATGCCTGCCCTCGAACTGTGATGATGGACTACCCGACTCGCCAATAATATTGGGTTCTGGTGTATTGAAATACAGGAGCTGCTGGATTTGTGTGTTTTCTTACCCCCTCACCATAGTTTGTCAAATGTTTAAACAACTGAACTTATATTCAAGGTTTGTTTCTCTTCATATGTTTTACTGGTTTACATTTGTCTCAGCAACCTGTTGAATGATTCTTCTGCTTTCAAAACAAAATGACAACAGGATGAATGCACACACTTGAAAATACAATACATGCAATGTTATGCATCATAGTGATGCAACCTCCTTTCAGTTTCATACTGCATGTCAATTGAAATCCTTACTGAAATGCACACCTTCTCAAGATTGCGCTTGACTGGCGTGTCAGGCACTCAATTACAGCTGTATTATCAAGACAATGTGTTCGTTTTGTAAAATATAGTTCCGGTCTGGTGTGGCACCCCAGCTAACGCACAATGTTGCCACAACGTTTCGTGTTAGCAGGGACTGTCTGCGGCGCGCTGGTGTGTCCCGGACTTTAGAGTAGAGAGACAGTTCAACTGCAAGTATGAGCGGCAGAAACGGATATTGCCTTCCCTTTAAGTAGAGCGTCAGGGACAGCTTACGGCCATACTAGCCTGAATACGTCCGATCTCAGAAGCTAAGCAGGCTCGGGCCTGGTCAGTACTTGGATGGGAGACCGCCTGGGAATACCAGGTGCTGTAAGCTTTTGCATCTTTTACACACCAGAGGGCGACAAATCACGAGTTTTAACTTTGGATACACGCAATTTCATCATTATTTCAGATTTGACTTCCCCAAATACACAGGCATACAATAGATCTTGTTCTCCAACGTAAACGGTCCCTATTAACTAGTGTACATTTGTAAATAAATTGAGCATCATGGCTAGAAGTGACTAAATGTTGCCTAATCTTTCTCATCGAGAAATGACACAATTACAGCAACACAAAAAGGAACTCCACCGGACAAAGTTCAGTGCTCATAAGGAGCCTCATTCAACACACACGGTTCCATTCCCATTCATACAAAGCACGAAAGTGTAAAACTTGGGAACATACTTGAGAGCAAAGATCACATTCAATCTCATTCAAGGCACGGATGTGAATGCAACGGGATGAAATTACTGAAATGATGCCTGCCCTCGAACTGTGATGATGGACTACCCGACTCGCCAATAATATTGGGTTCTGGTGTATTGAAATACAGGAGCTGCTGGATTTGTGTGTTTTCTTACCCCCTCACCATAGTTTGTCAAATGTTTAAACAACTGAACTTATATTCAAGGTTTGTTTCTCTTCATATGTTTTACTGGTTTACATTTGTCTCAGCAACCTGTTGAATGATTCTTCTGCTTTCAAAACAAAATGACAACAGGATGAATGCACACACTTGAAAATACAATACATGCAATGTTATGCATCATAGTGATGCAACCTCCTTTCAGTTTCATACTGCATGTCAATTGAAATCCTTACTGAAATGCACAACTTCTCAAGATTGCGCTTGACTGGCGTGTCAGGCACTCAATTACAGCTGTATTATCAAGACAATGTGTTCGTTTTGTAAAATATAGTTCCGGTCTGGTGTGGCACCCCAGCTAACGCACAACGTTGCCACAACGTTTCGTGTTAGCAGGGACTGTCTGCGGCGCGCTGGTGTGTCCCGGACTTTAGAGTAGAGAGACAGTTCAACTGCAAGTATGAGCGGCAGAAACGGATATTGCCTTCCCTTTAAGTAGAGCGTAAGGGACAGCCTACCTGGCTTACGGCCATACTAGCCTGAATACGCCCGATCTCGTCCGATCTCGGAAGCTAAGCAGGCTCGGGCCTGGTCAGTACTTGGATGGGAGACCGCCTGGGAATACCAGGTGCTGTAAGCTTTTGCATCTTTTACACACCAGAGGGCGACAAATCACGAGTCTTAACTTTGGATACACGCAATTTCATCATTATTTCAGATTTGACTTCCCCAAATACACAGGCATACAATAGATCTTGTTCTCCAACGTAAACGGTCCCTATTAACTAGTGTACATTTGTAAATAAATTGAGCATCATGGCTAGAAGTGACTAAATGTTGCCTAATCTTTCTCATCGAGAAATGACACAATTACAGCAACACAAAAAGGAACTCCACCGGACAAAGTTCAGTGCTCACAAGGAGCCTCATTCAACACACACGGTTCCATTCCCATTCATACAAAGCACGAAAGTGTAAAACTTGGGAACATACTTGAGAGCAAAGATCACATTCAATCTCATTCAAGGCACGGATGTGAATGCAACGGGATGAAATTACTGAAATGATGCCTGCCCTCGAACTGTGATGATGGACTACCCGACTCGCCAATAATATTGGGTTCTGGTGTATTGAAATACAGGAGCTGCTGGATTTGTGTGTTTTCTTACCCCCTCACCATAGTTTGTCAAATGTTTAAACAACTGAACTTATATTCAAGGTTTGTTTCTCTTCATATGTTTTACTGGTTTACATTTGTCTCAGCAACCTGTTGAATGATTCTTCTGCTTTCAAAACAAAATGACAACAGGATGAATGCACACACTTGAAAATACAATACATGCAATGTTATGCATCATAGTGATGCAACCTCCTTTCAGTTTCATACAGCATGTCAATTAAAATCCTTACTGAAATGCACACCTTCTCAAGATTGCGCTTGACTGGCGTGTCAGGCACTCAATTACAGCTGTTTTATCAAGACAATGTGTTCGTTTTGTAATATATAGTTCCGGTCTGGTGTGGCACCCCAGCTAACGCACAACGTTGCCACAATGTTGCCACAACGTGGCGTGTTAGCAGGGACTGTCTGCGGCGCGCTGGTGTGTCCCGGGCTTTAGAGTAGAGAGACAGTTCAACTGTAAGTATGAACGGCAGAAACGGATATTGCCTTCCCTATAAGTAGAGCGTCAGGGACAGCCTCCCTGGCTTACGGCCATACTAGCCTGAATACGCCCGATCTCGTCCGATCTCGGAAGCTAAGCAGGCTCGGGCCTGGTCAGTACTTGGATGGGAGACCGCCTGGGAATACCAGGTGCTGTAAGCTTTTGCATCTTTTACACACCAGAGGGCGACAAATCACGAGTTTTAACTTTGGATACACGCAATTTCATCATTATTTCAGATTTGACTTCCCCAAATACACAGGCATACAATAGATCTTGTTCTCCAACGTAAACGGTCCCTAGTAACTAGGGTACATTCGTAAATAAATTGAGCATCATGGCTAGAAGTGACTAAATGTTGCCTAATCTTTCTCATCGAGAAATGACACAATTACAGCAACACAAAAAGGAACTCCACCGGACAAAGTTCAGTGCTCACAAGGAGCCTCATTCAACACACACGGTTCCATTCCCATTCATGCAAAGCACGAAAGTGTAAAACTTGGGAACATACTTGAGAGCAAAGATCACATTCAATCTCATTCAAGGCACGGATGTGAATGCAACGGGATGAAATTACTGAAATGATGCCTGCCCTCGAACTGTGATGATGGACTACCCGACTCGCCAATAATATTGTGTTCCGGTGTATTGAAATACAGGAGCTGCTGGATTTGTGTGTTTTCTTACCCCCTCACCATAGTTTGTCAAATGTTTAAACAACTGAACTTATATTCAAGGTTTGTTTCTCTTCATATGTTTTACTGGTTTACATTTGTCTCAGCAACCTCAGCAAAAATGATTCTTCTGCTTTCAAAACAAAATGACAACAGGATGAATGCACACACTTGAAAATACAATACATGCAATGTTATGCATCATAGTGATGCAACCTCCTTTCAGTTTCATACTGCATGTCAATTGAAATCCTTATTGAAATGCACACCTTCTCAAGATTGCGCTTGACTGGCGTGTCAGGCACTCAATTACAGCTGTATTATCAAGACAATGTGTTCGTTTTGTAAAATATAGTTCCGGTCTGGTGTGGCACCCCAGCTAACGCACAACGTTGCCACAACGTTTCGTGTTAGCAGGGACTGTCTGCGGCGCGCTGGTGTGTCCCGGACTTTAGAGTAGAGAGACAGTTCAACTGCAAGTATGAGCGGCAGAAACGGATATTGCCTTCCTTTTAAGTAGAGCGTCAGGGACAGCCTCCCTGGCTTACGGCCATACTAGCCTGAAAACGCCCGATCTCGTCCGATCTCGGAAGCTAAGCAGGCTCGGGCCTGGTCAGTACTTGGATGGGAGACTGCCTGGGAATACCAGGTGCTGTAAGCTTTTGCATCTTTTACACACCAGAGGGCGACAAATCACGAGTTTTAACTTTGGATACACGCAATTTCATCATTATTTCAGATTTGACTTCCCCAAATACACAGGCATACAATAGATCTTGTTCTCCAACGTAAACGGTCCCTAGTAACTAGGGTACATTCGTAAATAAATTGAGCATCATGGCTAGAAGTGACTAAATGTTGCCTAATCTTTCTCATCGAGAAATGACACAATTACAGCAACACAAAAAGGAACTCCACCGGACAAAGTTCAGTGCTCACAAGGAGCCTCATTCAACACACACGGTTCCATTCCCATTCATGCAAAGCACGAAAGTGTAAAACTTGGGAACATACTTGAGAGCAAAGATCACATTCAATCTCATTCAAGGCACGGATGTGAATGCAACGGGATGAAATTACTGAAATGATGCCTGCCCTCGAACTGTGAAGATGGACTACCCGACTCGCCAATAATATTGGGTTCTGGTGTATTGAAATACAGGAGCTGCTGGATTTGTGTGTTTTCTTACCCCCTCACGATAGTTTGTCAAATGTTTAAACAACTGAACTTATATTCAAGGTTTGTTTCTCTTCATATGTTTTACTGGTTTACATTTGTCTCAGCAACCTGTTGAATGATTCTTCTGCTTTCAAAACAAAATGACAACAGGATGAATGCACACACTTGAAAATACAATACATGCAATGTTATGCATCATAGTGATGCAACCTCCTTTCAGTTTCATACTGCATGTCAATTGAAATCCTTACTGAAATGCACAGCATCTCAAGATTGCGCTTGACTGGCGTGTCAGGCACTCAATTACAGCTGTTTTATCAAGACAATGTGTTCGTTTTGTAATATATAGTTCCGGTCTGGTGTGGCACCCCAGCTAACGCACAACGTTGCCACAACGTTTCGTGTTAGCAGGGACTGTCTGCGGCGTGCTGGTGTGTCCCGGACTTTAGAGTAGAGAGACAGTTCAACTGCAAGTATGAGCGGCAGAAACGGATATTGCCTTCCCTTTAAGTAGAGCGTCAGGGACAGCCTCCCTGGCTTACGGCCATACTAGCCTGAATACGCCCGATCTCGTCTGATCTCGGAAGCTAAGCAGGCTCGGGCCTGGTCAGTACTTGGATGGGAGACCGCCTGGGAATACCAGGTGCTGTAAGCTTTTGCATCTTTTACACACCAGAGGGCGACAAATCACGAGTCTTAACTTTGGATACACGCAATTTCATCATTATTTCAGATTTGACTTCCCCAAATACACAGGCATACAATAGATCTTGTTCTCCAACGTAAACGGTCCCTATTAACTAGTGTACATTTGTAAATAAATTGAGCATCATGGCTAGAAGTGACTAAATGTTGCCTAATCTTTCTCATCGAGAAATGACACAATTACAGCAACACAAAAAGGAACTCCACCGGACAAAGTTCAGTGCTCACAAGGAGCCTCATTCAACACACACGGTTCCATTCCCATTCATACAAAGCACGAAAGTGTAAAACTTGGGAACATACTTGAGAGCAAAGATCACATTCAATCTCATTCAAGGCACGGATGTGAATGCAACGGGATGAAATTACTGAAATGATGCCTGCCCTCGAACTGTGATGATGGACTACCCGACTCGCCAATAATATTGGGTTCTGGTGTATTGAAATACAGGAGCTGCTGGATTTGTGTGTTTTCTTACCCCCTCACCATAGTTTGTCAAATGTTTAAACAACTGAACTTATATTCAAGGTTTGTTTCTCTTCATATGTTTTACTGGTTTACATTTGTCTCAGCAACCTGTTGAATGATTCTTCTGCTTTCAAAACAAAATGACAACAGGATGAATGCACACACTTGAAAATACAAT